>NC_134899.1:9059110-9074110 GCF_041734735.1 Babylonia areolata
GGTACATGCGTGTGTGTGTGTGTGTGTGTGTGTGTGTGTGTGTGCTCGTGTTTATACGTGTGTTCATTTGTGTTTGTTCCAAAAAACTAAAACAATGAATAATAATTTAAGTGTGCGGCAACACTCTCAACATTAAAATTTCCGGATCAGCGCTGCATGCAGTTGTCTCTTATTAAACACCGTTACGGGAATTGTATAAATCATGCACAGCCATACCAGAAAGATCATTTCTCTACATAGACTACAAATCACACTTTTCTGCTGACTGGTTAGTTCACTTTACAAATGTCTGTTCTGTAATCGTCTTTTGTTCTTGTTTGTGTGTTTGATTCGTTTTTGTTTGTTTGTATTCTCCAGTGTAGTTTATTTCTAGTTCAATTTGTTTTTGCTTGTAGGGTTGTTAAAGTTGTGTGTGCTTTCTTTGTCTCTTTGTTCATTCTTTCTTCTTCTTCTTCTTCTTCTTCTTGTCTATGTGAGTTTTTTTCTGTTTGTTTTGTTATGTTTTTCTTTGTTTTGGTATTGCTTATCTTCTCACATGACATAAATAAACAAAATGGTAATAATGGTTTCAAAAAAAGAAAAGAAAAAAAAAAGAGGAGCAATAAAATGACCTTTCCACATACATCATCATTCTTCTCTGTCTTGACAGTAAACTAAGACACGTTACACACACACACACACACACACACACACACACACACACACACACACACACACACAAACGTGCCTGTATTCGTAAATCAGTCACAGTTTCTAAGAACAATGCAATCTTGTCAGAGAATAAGAGGCAAAAAACGAATCGACATGTCGAACACCCAGTGAAGTAGAGGAGGGAGAGGTGGTAGGCGTTGGGGGGGGGGGGGGGGGTTGAAGGGTAGGGAAACAGGTAAAGCCAAACAGAGCTTCTGTCAGTATGAAAATTATAACTCTGCAAAAGAGCTTGAGAATAACGTATGGGAGTAAAGGTGGAATGAGAGGTGGACGGTGGGGGTGGGGGGTGGGGGGCCGTGAGGGGTGGGGGGAGGGGAAGAGGAACTGTGCATTTGGAAAGCATGATATATGTGTTGATATCAAAACGCTTTGTTGACAACCTGCTGAAAGACGGGCGCAATAGCCGAGTGGTTAAAGCGTTGGACTGTCAATCTGAGGGTCCCGGGTTCGAATCACGGTGACGGCGCGTGGTGTGTAAAGGGTGGAGATTTTTACGATCTCCCAGGTCAACATATGTGCAGACCTGCTAGTGCCTGAACGCCCTTCGTGTGTATATGCAAGCAGAAGATCAAATACGTACGTTAAAGATCCTGTAATCCATGTCAGCGTTCGGTGGGTTATGGAAACAAGAACATACCCAGCATGCCCACCCCCGAAAACGGAGTATGGCTGGCTACATGGCGGGGTGAAAACGGCCATACACGTAAAAGCCCACTCGTGTGCATACGAGTGAACGCAGAAGAAGAAGAAGAAGAAGACAGCTGCTGAAGAATGCATTTTGTACCTGTTCCTTCGTGGCAGAGCGCCACACTGGACAGCGAGTGTTCACAGGTTCAAACCCCGCACAGAATGGGAAGAGATTTTTCTCTCCCCCCCCCCCCCCCCCCCCCCAACTCCAACCTTCACCCCTTCACTAGAATTTTGACTGGTGGTCTGGGCGCTAGTCCTTTGAGTGAGACGATAAGCTGAGGTTCCAGTGTTTTCCAGTGAACAGGGTTCCAGGCCCTGTTTCAGCTTGGTGCTGTGTGCTTTCGGAGAGACAGTTTTCTCTGAATTTCCTCACTCTACCCGGGTGTGAGCGGGGACCAGTCTTCGTTTACGGAAGGTTAAAACGGCGAAAATTTGCTTTTGAATACAGAATAATAATAATAATAATTAGTATTTATACGGCGCTGAATCTTGTGCAGAGACAAATAAATCAAAGCGCTTTCACACCAGTCATTCAAATGCATGCATAACTCTAAAACTGGAGAAACTGAAGACACAGGAAGGCCAGGGGACTGGGGCTATCTTGGAAAAGGGTGGGTTTCCAGGCCAGACTTGAAAGAGCTGAGTGAGGCTTTATCAGGATAATTTTATGGTAAGCATGTTGAAAGGTCACAGTTCAAGGTCATTAGTTGGCAAAAAAAAAAATTTTCAGCTTGATAGAGAAGTTATCTTACACCCAATTCAGATTAAATTTGCCATTGTGACAGATAATGGGTACATCCACAAAGAAAATCAGAACCAGATCTTAAAGGTCAAGGTCACGCAGTGCTACATGGTATTGATTGGAAAAGTTTATAACCATGTGCAAGAGAGAGTATGTCTTGTACACAACCTTCATCACATTTGGATTGGTCATGGTTGGAACAAAACCTGTGAAAGCAGATAAGGTCATTGTTCAAGGTCAGAACATGACGAACATGAAAAATCTATATGCATGATAGAACTTAGTTTTTTCATTCCTTTTTTTCATTCAGCATGGTCTGGTGGTTCGATTTTAGTCCCGAATATAAATGCTTTGTAAACAATTTTAGAGGTCAAAGGTCAGTGTCACATCAATGTATGTGTGTGTGTGTGTGTGTGTGTTTTTGCCAGATGATCTAGTCAGTAGTAGGACCTTCTTTTTATGAATTTGTGTTGGATTTCGCAGTTATCATGTAATTATTATGAAGGCCGTGCCTCTTAAGTTTGATTTGATTGGGTTTATTTTCTGATTTTTTTTTCCTCCACGTTCTGCCAGTGGCATCACCCTTAAAGCATGCTGCTCATCCAGACCCCCCCCCCCCCCTCCCCGCACTCTTCCCCTCCTCCCTACCTCCCTCCCTCCCCCCCTCCACCCCCTCCCACCCCCTTTCAATACACAGCCAGGCCCGGGGTCGTTTCGTCACAGCCCAAGCATACAATACAATACAATACAATACAATACAATACAATACAATACAATACAATACAACACTGGTAGTCTGACATGACCACGTCGTGACCCACAAAATGCTGCATGCTGAGCACACAGACTAGTGGGGGACAGTGCTGGAGAAGTGTTCCATGGTACGAGCCACACAGTGCCTGTTGTCCACACGTCGCTGGGCACGTCTTTCTTCCTGTCTTTCTATCTTTCTTTTTCTACCTGTCTTTTCTTTCTGTCTTTCTCTTTTTCTACATAGAGCGCATTGTAATGTGACACCGGTTTTTAACGCTACAAGCAACACTGCAAATGCACGTGAGTGTCGCAGTGAAATCCGTGACGGTGACAGTGTCAGCGGAGTGAACTCGGTCCGTGTCGCCAGTGACGATGTTCGGACTCCGGTTTCGATTAATGCCAGTGGTTTCCATGGCAAGTTGTTTAATAATGATTCTTTCAAATGTGTACATTGGAATGTTAACGGACTCATTTCGAAATTAAAAGATAAAGATTTTCTTTGTTACATTCGTTCTTTTGACTTTATTTGCATTGTTGAAACCTTTATGGAAACTTTTCAGTCTCATTTGTTTGATGATTACGTATCTTTTTATAAACCTGCAGTCAGGTTTACTAAGCACGGTCGTCCTTCGGGCGGAATTGTTTGCCTTATAAGGAAAACATTCACCACACATATTCGTTGTATAGATGTAAATTATTCTAACATTTTGGTTTTTCTAATAAACAGAGGGTTGTTGGGGTTAACAAAAGATGTTTTGTATGTTTGTGTATATGTCCCACCCGAAGGATCACCCTTTTATTCTTTTTTTGACATAGATAACGGAATAAGTTTAATTGAAGAATGTCTAACCGACTGTTTGCTCACAGTCAATGATGTGTACATTGTTTTGTCTGGAGACCTTAATAGTAGAACTGCTGATGTAACTCCTGAATGTTTATATAAAAATGATATTGATGCACTTTATAGAAGTTCTCCTGTCAATATAAACCGAAATTCTCAAGATATCATACTGAATAATTACGGAAAGCTCTTATTGAATTTATGTACTGCACTTGACTTATGTTTTTTAAATGGCGTATGTAAGGGCGACCTTCTAGGTTGCTATACATTCATCTCAGATTCTGGCAGTAGTGTTAATGATTATTTTATAATGTCAAGTGATATGTTTGATGTTCTTTGTTCAGCCTGTGAGCTTACTGTTAGAGAAAGATTTGATTCTGATCACATGCCATTAGAATTGTCTGTGTATTTTCCAAAAGATGGAAATGACATAGTTGAAATGCATGAACATGAACAAATTGTAAGCAAACTTGTATGGAATAGCGATTTAGCACAAACGTTCATTGATTCTATGGAAACTGAAGGAGCTCGTGAAATGTTGGAATCAGCCATTGGTTTGATTGATGTTGATATTGACAAGTCCTTGTCGTTGTTTAATAAGTGTATTACACAGAGTGCTCAATGTATGTATAAGCGACTTAGACTTTGTACAGACCAAAAGACAGATGACTGGTACGATGACGAATGCAGAAAAGCAAGAACTAACTTAAGAAATCTCTTCAGGAAATTTAATCGAACAACACAGACTGGAGATTTAAATGCCTCCTGTACGACAAGGAAAACCTTTTGTATAGCAAGAAGAGAATATAAACATTTGTTAAAACGCAAAGAGAAGGATTTCAATCGTAATGCATTAGATAAAATTTTGGCTTCTGTGAATAATCAGAAACAGTTCTGGGAAAATATGCGCAAAGTTTCGTGTAAGAAAAAGATTGTTAACAATAATATATCTGTCGATGCATGGTTTCAGCACTTCAAAAATTTATTTGACAAAGGTATTCAGAATGATGATGAAATGGACGGGGGTGATACTGATTGTTATTTCAATAGACCAATTTCAAAAGAGGAAATCTTGTTAGCATTTAGGAAGATAAAAACCAGGAAAGCTGCTGGGCCAGATGGAATAATAGGGGAATTGCTAAAAAATGCAGGTGAATGTGTTGTTGATTTCTTTGTGTTATTTTTCAATGCTTTGTTTCAAAGAGGCATGTTTCCTGAAAGATGGACGGAGGGAATTGTGCTTCCCCTATTCAAAAAAGGTGATGTGAATAACCCTAATAATTACAGAGGCATTACATTAAGTGATGTAAGTAGTAAAGTTTATAGTGCTATTATTAATCGTCGTTTACAAGAATGGGTAGAAGAAAATAATATTACTGGGGAAGAACAAGCTGGGTTTAAAAGGAATTATTCTACTATTGATCACATGTTTACTTTGTTAGCTTTTGTACAAAAACAATTTTGTTTTAATCGGAAGTTATATGTTGCATTCATAGACTTTGAGAAGGCCTTTGATTCTATAAACAGAAACTTTCTATGGTATATTCTCTTAAAAAATGGAATAAATGGTAAGTTATATCGATGTATTAAAAGCATGTATAATAACGTTAAGGTAAGGATAAGATGTGGGTCTAAATTGACAGACTATATCAGTTGCACATATGGTGTAAAACAGGGCGATGTGTGCAGCCCTATACTATTTTCACTCTTTATAAATGAACTTGCAAGAGAAGTTATAGAAAATGGTAAGCATGGGGCACGATTCTCTCTTGATTATTTTGAGCTTTTTATCTTACTTTTGGCAGATGACGTTGTTTTGCTTTCAGAAACAGTAATTGGTTTGCAAACTCAGTTGAACAATTTACATAGAGCAGCTTGTTCTCTTGAATTAAAAGTAAACTTGAACAAAAGTAATATTATTGTGTTTCTAAAAGGTGGTTATTTGGCCGCAAGAGAAAGATGGACATATGATAATCTTGTGATGCTAGTAGTTAATGCTTATAGATATTTAGGTATATTGTTTTCAACAAAACTTAGCTTCACTGCAACTTGTATCGATTTGTCTAGTAAAGGTAAGAATGCAGTTTTATGTATTTTGCGACAATTACGTAATTTGAATAATGACAGTTTATCTCTGTTTCTCAAGTTATTTGATTTACAGGTTCAACCCATTGTCCAGTATGGTGCAGAACTTTGGGGCCTCGATACTTCAGCATGCCATATTGTAAAAGTACACTTATTTGCTTTAAAAAAGTTTCTGGGGATTGAAATGCGAACGCCCAATGATCTTGTATATGGCGAAACTAATAGATATCCAATTTATAAAAATTCTACGATACGTTGTATTCGGTACTGGTTGAAGTTAACGAGAATGGATAATCATAGACTGCCACGTAAAGCCTATAGGATGTTACATGATTTAGATGAAAAAGGTAAAAGAAATTGGGCGTCAAATATTCGATGTAAATTATACCAATATGGTTTTGGATATGTATGGATGAATCAAGGTGTCCAGGAAATTAAACAGTTTCTCATTGAATTTAAAGAAAGATTGATTGTTTGCAGGTGGCAGGAATGGAACTCACATAAGGAAGACAGCGACCGGTTTGAAATGTACAGAACATTTTATACTAATCATGAAGTGAAAACGTACTTGCAAATTAGCTTAGACAAACATTTAAAATTCATAATGGCAAGATTTAGATTAGGTATTTCAGAAATTGCTCAACATTATTATCGGTACAGAAAGCATACTGTGGATGAGTTGAATTGCCCTCTGTGTAGAAGTGGTGTTGAAGATGAGTTACACTTTATTTTATGTTGTCCTGCTTTAAGTAAATTAAGAGAACAGTATATTCCACGAAAGTATTTTAAGTTTCCAAATCAGTTTCGGCTAAGTCTTTTGATGGCATCTAATAAAGAAAGCATTGTAAAGAATTTGTCCATTTACATATATAATGCATTTAAGTTAAGATCAATAATGATATCATAATTCCTTTGATGATTGCTTCGCCTTGTGCACTTGTATGTTTAATAATGTTGTATACTGCACCCCTTCATGAGGGGCAATGGCCTATATGAATAAATCATCCGAATCAAAATCCGAATCTTTTTCTACATATCTTTTTTCTTTCTTTCTTTCTTTCTTTCTTTCTTTCTGTCTTTCTTTTTTTCTTTCTTTCTTTTTTCTGTCTTTCTCTTTTTCTACCTATCTTTTCTTTCTGTCTTTCTGTCTTTCTCTTTTTCTATCTTTTCTTTCTGTCTTTCTCTTTTTCTACCTATCTTTTCTTTCTGTCTTTCTGTCTTTCTCTTTTTCTATCTTTTCTTTCTGTCTTTCTCTTTTTCTACCTATTTTTTCTTTCTGTCTTTCTGTCTGTCTTTCTCTTTTTCTATCTTTTCTTTCTGTCTTTCTCTTTTTCTACCTATCTTTTCTTTCTGTCTTTCTGTCTTTCTACCTATCATTTTCTTTCTGTCTTTCTGTCTTTCTCTTTTTCTACCTATCCTTTTCTTTCTGTCTTTCTGTTTGTCTTTCTCTTTTTCTACCTATCTTTTCTGTCTGTCTTTCTCTTTTTCTATCTTTTCTTTCTTTCTGTCTGTCTGTCTTTCTCTTTTTCTACCTATCCTTTTCTTTCTGTCTTTCTGTCTGTCTTTCTCTTTTTCTATCTTTTCTTTCTTTCTGTCTGTCTGTCTTTCTCTTTTTCTATCTTTTCTTTCTTTCTGTCTGTCTGTCTTTCTCTTTTTCTACCTATCTTTTCTTTCTGTCTTTCTGTCTGTCTTTCTCTTTTTCTATCTTTTCTTTCTGTCCTTCTGTTTGTCTTTCTCTTTTTCTATCTTTTCTTTCTTTCTTTCTGTCTGTCTTTCTCTTTTTCTACCTATCCTTTTCTTTCTGTCTTTCTGTCTTTCTACCTATCCTTTTCTTTCTGTCTTTCTGTCTGTCTTTCTCTTTTTCTATCTTTTCTTTCTGTCTTTCTGTTTGTCTTTCTCTTTTTCTATCTTTTCTTTCTTTCTTTCTGTCTGTCTTTCTCTTTTTCTATCTTTTCTTTCTGTCCTTCTGTTTGTCTTTCTCTTTTTCTATCTTTTCTTTCTTTCTTTCTGTCTGTCTTTCTCTTTTTCTACCTATCCTTTTCTTTCTGTCTTTCTGTCTGTCTTTCTCTTTTTCTATCTTTTCTTTCTGTCCTTCTGTCTGTCTTTCTCTTTTTCTACCTATCTTTTCTTTCTGTCTTTCTGTCTGTCTTTCTCTTTTTCTATCTTTTCTTTCTTTCTTTCTGTCTGTCTTTCTCTTTTTCTACCTATCTTTTTCTTTCTTTCTTTCTTTCTGTCTTTCTTTTTTTCTTTCTTTTTTCTGTCTTTCTTTCTTTCTCTTTTCTACCTATCTTTTTCTTTCTGTCTCTCTTTCTTTCTGTCTTTCTTTCTGTCTTTTCTTTCTTTCTATCTTTCTGTCTTTCTTTCTCTCTTTCTACCTGTCTTTTTCTTTCTTTCTTTCTTTTTTTCTGTTTTTCTTTCTGTCTTTTCTTTCTTTCTATCTCTCTCTCTTTCTACCTGTCATTTTCTTTCTTTCTTTCTGTCTGTCTTTCTGTCTTTTTCTTTTTCTACCTATCTTTTCTTTCTTACTTTCTTTCTTTCTTTCTGTCTGTCTGTCTGTCTGTCTTTCTCTTTTTCTACCTATCTTTTCTTTCTTTCTGTCTTTCTTCTTTCTTTCTTTCTCTCTTTCTGTCTTTCTTTTCTTTCTTTCTTTCTATTCTTTTCTTTCTGTCTTTCGTTCTTTCTTTCTTTCTCTTTCTTTTCTTTCTTTCTTTTTTTCTTTCTGTCTTTCTTTCTTTCTCACAGGGACCAGTCAAAGATGCAGGTCGTTACGAGGCCACACACGAAAGGAAACCCTGCTCTGGCTGCTCATTTGCTGTGCTCATGATTACCGCTAACACAGAGCTCAGACCATCGAATGGAAAGGAAAGGTACTATGGACAGTGTCTTGTCTCACGCCATTCATGTCAGCACTCGGATTAAAAAAAATTCTTTTTTTTTTTAAACATTAGATTATTAAAACGACAGACTTTTGCTTTCACGAGAGAGAGAGCTCAGAACTCAGAACTTTCACGAGAGAGAGAGAGTTCAGAACTCAGAACTTTCACGAGAGAGAGAGAGGGGGTGGGGTGGGGGATGGGTGTAATGAGGAGGGAGGGGGAGAGAGGAGGGAGGGATATGGAGTGGAAAAAGACCGAGACAGAAAACACACACACACACACACACACACACACACACACACACACACACACACACACACACACACTCATGAATGTACAGCGTACAAACACACACACACTCATGAATGTATAACGTACAAACACACACGCACGCACGCACACACACACACACACACACACACACACACACACACAGAATGACCGACGATACGGTCTGAAGAGCAAAGCAAACCAAGGTCTCCAGCAGTGTGTAGTGTTGAACGCACAGTGTGGGGCAAGTTGACATAACACATCCAACATCACTCAACAGTACTGCACCGGTCGTCAGCCCAGTTGACACAACGGATAGAGGAAGACTGTTTGCTCGTTTTCTTTCTTTCCTTCTTTCTTTCTTTCCTTCTGTCTATCATGGAAGTCTATAGCGAACTATGAAGACACCAGTTATTCAGTAGATGGGCACGCACGGGGACGCAGTCTTTTCTTTCTGTCTTTCTTTCTGTCTTTCTCTTTTTCTACCTATCTTTTCTTTCTGTCTTTCTCTTTTTCTACCTATCTTTTCTTTCTGTCTTTCTGTTTTTCTACCTATCTTTTCTTTCTGTCTTTCTGTCTGTTTTTCTCTTTTTCTACCTGTCTTTTCTTTCTGTCTTTCTGTTTTTCTCTTTTTCTACCTATCTTTTCTTTCTTTCTGTCTTTCTGTCTTTCTCTTTTTCTACCTATCTTTTCTTTCTGTCTTTCTGTCTGTCTTTCTCTTTTTCTACCTATCTTTTCTACCTGTCTTTCTGTCTGTCTTTCTCTTTTTCTACCTATCTTTTCTTTCTGTCTTTCTGTCTGTCTTTCTCTTTTTCTACCTGTCTTTTCTTTCTGTCTTTCTTTCTGTCTTTCTCTTTTTCTACCTATCTTTTCTTTCTGTCTTTCTTTCTGTCTTTCTCTTTTTCTACCTATCTTTTCTTTCTTTCTTTCTGTCTTTCTCTTTTTCTACCTATCTTTTCTTTCTGTCTTTCTCTCTTTCTACCTATCTTTTCTTTCTTTCTTTCTGTCTTTCTCTTTTTCTACCTATCTTTTCTTTCTGTCTTTCTCTTTTTCTACCTATCTTTTCTTTCTGTCTGTCTTTCTGTCTTTCTCTTTTTCTACCTATCTTTTCTTTCTTTCTGTCTTTCTGTCTTTCTCTTTTTCTACCTATCTTTCTTTCTGTCTTTCTGTCTGTCTTTCTCTTTTTCTACCTATCTTTTCTTTCTGTCTCTCTGTCTGTCTTTCTCTTTTTCTACCTGTCTTTTCTTTCTGTCTTTCTGTCTGTCTTTCTCTTTTTCTACCTATCTTTTCTTTCTGTCTTTCTCTTTTTCTACCTATCTTTTCTTTCTGTCTTTATGTCTTTCTCTTTTTCTACCTATCTTTTCTTTCTGTCTTTCTTTCTGTCTTTCTCTCTTTCTACCTACCTTTTCTTTCTGTCTTTCTCTTTTTCTACCTATCTTTTCTATCATGGAAGTCTATAGCGAACGATGAAGACACCAGTTACTCAGTAGATGGACACGCACGTGGCCGCAGTCTAAACGCCGAAGGCACAAACGCGGCCGTACTGTCGACATGCAAAAGCGGATAGTAGGTCTCGTCTTAATTCTGTTTTTGCGCGATTCACGGCGCTTCTGATCGGAGTCCTGAAGACGCCTCTTCTCAAATGCCTGAAATCACTCGTAGACTTTCTTTCCTTAACGTGATAGAAATATGATTAGAATAAAATAAAATAAAAATCGGAATAAATAAATAATCAAAAAGAAAGGTTTAGTCACACATTTTTTTTGGTTGTCACACGTCAGTATCATTTGAAAGTTACGTAACTGTGATAAGTAAGTCGTCTGATATACCAGTGGGTGCGTCAGTATCATTTGAAAGTTACTTAACTGATATACATAAGTCGTCTGATATACCAGTGGGTGCGTCGGTATCATTTGAAAGTTACTTAACTGATATACATAAGTCGTCTGATATACCAGTGGGTGTGTCAGTATTATTTTAAAGTTACTTAACTGATATACATAAGTCGTCTGATATACCAGTGGGTGCACACGAATGTATGAGGTCTTTACGTGTTGTGTCTATTTCGCTTTGCTTGTAATTTCCCCTTATCCTTGTTCTTTTTTTTGTTGTCGTTTGCACAAGCTGAATTAATACTACCCCCACCCCAACCATGATGTGGTGTAGCGTATATGGATCTGTCTGAACGCAGTGACGCCTCCTTGAGCTACTGAAACTGAAACTGAAACTGAAACCACCCCAACCCCCGCCTTGGAAATAAGTGCTTTAAAACGCTATTTGCCAATACAGGTTTGTCGATGTCGTTTTTATATAAATTTTCTTTCTTCCCATTATTCTTTCTTCTTCTTTTATTATTTTTTTAATTTCTTTTCTCTTTTTTTTTTTTCTTTTTCTTTTCCTTCTTTTTTTTCTTTCTTTTTTTTTTTTTTTAAGATTGTCGTACACTGTATCCTGATATGAGTTGATAATTATAAGAGATAGCAGTGGGAATCTCACCAAAACTGCTTAATCAAGTAATGCAAGATTTCGAAAAAATTTCTCAGCTCTTTAGGCCCCCTCTCCCCCTCCCCCTCCCCCGTCCCCCCCCCCCCCCCCTCTCCAATCCCCCTCTCGACTCCCCCCCACCCCCATACCCTTTCTTCGCCACTTTTTGCCCCACCCCGCACTTTCCAGCTTGTGGGTCGCCATCCTCTTCAGTGCATCAATGACCAAAATGCAACAAAGCTCCGTTGATGGCACCAAGTGGTGCTGGAGACGCTCGTCGTGGCGTTGTAGATAGCTTTCCAGCAAACAGTATAAGACGCTATCATAAACTTACGACAACTCTTCCAAGAATTTATCTTCTTATAATTATACAGTGGTGGTTATAATATTATGTGTTCATAGTGTTAAAACAGTGGTGGTTCATACAAGAACACTTTGTCTTCCTTTTTAAACACAGATAACTTGAAGCGCTAACTTCAGAAGCTCTCCTAAACAAAAATATCTGTTTGATAAGATGGAAAATATGCAAATGATATGAATCATTTTAATGATAATGTCATTTTTTTCTGAAACGAAAAATGTTAAAATTAAATGTCATTCACTAAAACACGATTCGCTATGAAGTTGAAACTTTTTTTTCTTTTTTTCTTTTTTTAACATGTTTTTAAGTTGTACGAGTATGTTTAACGGTGGAGATGTATAACAGTTGTGTATGTCTGAATGTATATAGGTGTTGTTTTTTTATTGTTGTTGTTTTTTTTGTGGGTTTTTTTGTGGTTTGTTTTTGGGTTGTTTTTTTTTTGGGGGGGGGGGGGGGGGGGGCTGGGGGGGGGGTTGTGTGTCTTTTTTTTTATCATTTTGCTATTGTCCTGTTATTGTTCCGTTATTCATGCTAAGGTTGTTTCGAGAGAGAACAATAACGACAACAGCAACCGAAATAATTAGTAGCAGTATAACTGTCGCTGAAATAACAGTAATTGTGATTTTTTTTCCCCCGCTTTTCATTCATTCATTTATTCATGCATTCATTCAGTAGATAGTCGAAAAGGAAGAATATTATGTAAAGCAGCAACAACAACTACAAAAGCAGCCAGAAGAAGACTACTACTACTACTACTACTACTGCTGCTGCTGCTGCTGCTGCTACTACTACTACTACTGTTGCTGCTGCTGCTGTTGCTGCTATTAGTGATAAAATAATGATTATCCTAATCGCCATATTCATAATAATGATAATGATGATAATACTAAGAAGAAGAAGAATCGTCGTCATCATCATCATCATCATAATCATGGCCATAATAATTCTCTTTGGCCCAGCCCTGCCGATAATCCTTTCCTAAAACATGCACGCTATTTTAGTTTGAGCAGGGCTTTCTAAAATACCCCCAAGGTCAAACTATCACGCCAGAGAAACTAGGTTAATAGATCTGTCCAGATAGGAAGGAACTTACGTACGGTGACAGCCTCACGTGTTCACCCCCTCCCAAAGTTGGCAACAAGGAAACTGACCCCACCTTTGTTGGCGTCGGAACAATATTTAGTCTCTACTTACCGATAAAAGTGAATGAGTTGAAAGTATGTACATAAAGATTATTTTTATATATGAGAGAGAGAGAGAGAGGAGGGGTGTCTTGAAGAGGGGTGGCGGTGGGGGTGAGGGTGGTGACGAGTTGAAGAGAGATCGATTGATGGTGTGTGTGTGTGTGTGTGTGTGTGTGTGTGTGTGTGTGTGTGTGTGTGTGTGTGTGTGTGTGTGTGTGTGTGTGTGTGTATTTTACAGTGAATCTGTCCTATAGTACACGAGTGTTGTTTGGGTTTTTTTTAAAGAAGGAGAGGTTGGGGTGTGGGTATAAGGGTGGGGGTGGTCGGGAAAGAGGGGTAGTGGGGAGGAGTTTATTACACTTTGATATAGACTTTTGACCGTTTACTTACTATATCAGCTTCGGATCCACTCCACTTACACATACCCAGATTCAAACTCTCAACTGTTGGCCACCGTTCTTTCTCTGTCTCTGGACCTTGCAATTGGAATGAACTTCCTCTTTCGATTCGTCAAGTCTCCACACTCAGCTCTTTCAAGTCTGGCCTTAAAACCCACCTCTTCCCAAAATAGCCTCCCTTCCCTGCCTCTTCCTTGTTTTTAGTTTTTTTCAGTTTTAGAGTTATGCGTGCGTGAGAATGACTGGTGCGAAAGCGCTTTGATTTGTTTATGCACAAGATTCAGCGCTATATAAGTACCATTATTATTATTATTATTATATTTCTTTCTTACTTTCTTACTTTCTGTCTTTCTTTCTTCTTCACTTTTTATTTTTATTTTTACGAAAGAAATGCATTTATCAGTTATCTAATTTGCTGGTTAATTATTTTGTTCTTTTATCATCTTTTTCCTTTTATTTAGAAATCTATGTCTTTATAATTATTCTACTGTTGTTTCTGAGGCGATGGAAATTGGTGGGGAAAAAAAAGACGCACATATTCACGCGCACTCTCTCTCTCTCTCTCTCTCTCTCTCTCTCTCTCTGGGTAAAGTCCTATTTTATCATCGTGAATTCAGGAACCTATTTTTCCGGCATTTGTAGTGCATGTATGAAGCTATATTGCCATAAGTGTCTGTCTGTCTGTCTGTCTGTCTCTCTCTCTCTCTCTCTGTAAAACAGTTTGTCGAAATGGCGGAGAGCAAACCTAATAGCTCTAAAAGTGCCACCGGAACTTTGATCAATCAACACTCTTCTTATATTACGCCGATTTCCCTGCTTCGTGCACACACACACACACACACACACAAACACACACACACGCACGCACGCACGCACGCACTCACACACACACACACTCACTCTCACACACACACACACATACACACACACAAACGCACGCACGCACGCACGCACTCACACACGCACAAACACGCACGCACGCACGCACTCACACACACACACACACACACACACACACACACACACACGCACGCACGCACGCACTCACACACGCACACACACGCACGCACGCACGCACTCGCACACACACACACACACACACACACACACACACACACACACACGCACTCACACACACACACACACACACACACACACACACACACACACACACACACACACACACATGTTCCTCGCTATGACCCACTTTCTGCTTGGATGGATGGGAAGGACATATTCATGTTGATGGAGGGAGGGGAGGTAGTAGGGGGGGGGAGGGGTCTGGGGGGTGGAGGTAAGGGGGGGGGGGCGGACAGGGAAGGAGGAACGAACATGGGACGTGGATTTTTTTTTTTTTTTTTTTTAAGCGGCCGGTGTAATGTCCAAACTTGTCCATCTCCCCCTTCCGTAAGTTCCCCGGCGAATGTTTCAGTTATCGGAAGCGTCCCCCGAGGGGAACTTTGAGGGACCTGAAATGTCCCCCAGAAAACGTTCTGGGACCTCCTCTCCTCCCCTCCCCTCCCCTCCTCCCCCCTCACCCTCACCCCCATCCCCCCCGCACCTCCCCTCCCTTACCCTCCCCCCCCACACACACACGCATTCCCC
>NC_134899.1:9081610-9094110 GCF_041734735.1 Babylonia areolata
ATTGATTAAGTAATTGATTGATTGATTGATTCCTTTTCCTTTTTTTTTTAAGCAAAATTCCAAATTACTGACCGCCGCGGCGCGCCATACTATCGTGTTTCACCAAAATTGCTGATTGGCTAACAACAAAAGCCGCGTCACCACAGCAGAAAGAATCCTCCGCCACCCGCCGCCGCTAACAAGTGCCGCGAGCGAGTGAAGCAAAAGGCAAGCAGAAGACACTCACTCTCTCACACACACACACACACACACACAACCTGCCATCTACCCTGCCTTGTATTATTGTCAAACACGAACTAGCCTATATCCCCGCGTGTGGCCGGGTGCTCAAGGGATTGGTTTGTGCTCAGGTGAATACTTAAGTGTTGGGGGGGGAGAGAGGCCGGGGATTTGAAAAAAACAAACAAAACAACAAGAACAACAAGAACAAAACTCTGTAAAGCGTCGCTTCGTTGTGTGTAGCTGGTGTGCACCGTCGATTTTTTTTTGTTTTTGTTTTTCTCTTCTAATTCTGTTGTTTCAGACAAGTTGTTTTATTTATCAATTTATCTATCTCTTTATTCATCTATTTATTCATTTCAAGAAGCACCCTGTGACTTTGTCAGCGAGATTTTATTTTTCCTTTTCCTTTTTCCAGCGTGGACCTTGTGTGAGATTTGACAGCGGTTCACTAAAACGTCTGTCGATTTGTTTGGTGTTGTTGGTGTTGTTGTTATTTCTGGACCTTCTTGACGATGTTGTTCGCACGGTAGCTGTGAAAAACAAACTATCAGCAACGACAACAAAACAAAATAGGAAAGGTCAGTCATTTATATATTTATGTAGGTATGTAATATATATATAGATATAGATATATGTAGATATATATATGTGTGTATATATGTATATTATATATATGCATATATATATATACATACATACATACATACATATATATATATATATATATATATATATATATATGGCATCTTTGCCCGAAGAAGATCTTGTGGCTTGACACGTTGCCCTGTTTTGTTTGTTTGTTTGTTTGTTTTATCTCATTTAAGTCGACTTTTACCAAGATTCATTTTGCCTACCTCTTAATACATATATATATATATATACATATACATATATATATGTGTGTGTGTGTGTGTGTGTGTATACATATATATATATACTTCCTGTCATTTCTCTCTCTCTCTCTCTCTCTCTCTCTCTCTCTATATATATATATATATATATATATATATATATGTGTGTGTGTGTGTGTGTGTGTGTGTGTGTGTGTGTGTGCTTCCTGTCATCCCCCCCCCCTCTCTCTCTCTCTCTCTCTCTCTCTCTCTTACATGCGTACATGTTTGTGTGTCTCTTAGAACAACGGCAGATGTGTAAGTCGGCCAAAGTGCTAATATCTTCACCGTTGGAAAATAAAGATTCATTCATTCATTCATTCTCTCTCTCTCTCTCTCTCTCTTGTAAGGACAGTGAGTTTCGGCTATAAACCAATCATTTGACTCTCTCTTTTTCTCACTATTTTTTCTTTCTTTTTTTTTCTTTGTTGTTGTTGTTGTTTGTAAGGACAGTGAGTTTGGGCAATACACCAATAATTTGACTCTGTCTCTCTCTCTGTCTCTGTCTCTCTCTCTCTCTCTCTCTCTCTCTCTCTCTCTTGTAAGGACAGTGAGTTTGGGCAATACACCAATAATTTGACTCTGTCTCTCTCTCTCTCTCTCTCTCTCTCTCTCTCTCTCTCTCTCTCTCTCTCTCTCTCTTGTAAGGACAGTGAGTTTCGGCAATAAACCAATCATTTGACTCTGTCTCTCTCTCTGTCTGTCTCTGTCTCTGTCTCTCTCTCTCTCTCTCTCTCTCTCTCTCTCTCTCTCTCTCTCTTGTAAGGACAGTGAGTTTCGGCAATAAACCAATCATTTGACTCTGTCTCTGTCTCTGTCTGTCTCTGTCTCTGTCTCTCTCTCTCTCTCTCTATCTCTCTCTATCTCTCTCTCTCTATCTCTCTCTCTTGTAAGGACAGTGAGTTTGGGCAATAAACCAATCATTTGACTCTCTGTCTCTGTCTGTCTGTCTGTCTGTCTGTCTGTCTCTCTCTCTCTCTCTCTCTCTCTCTCTCTCTCTCGTAGTCTCTTTTTTCTCGCTTTCTCTCCCCTTCCTTGAAATATTAGTGCAATATAACTGAGCCATCTGTATATTTGATAAATTCCTTTTCCATGCTGTTTTCTGTTACACGAAACTCCACCTCCACATCAGTTCTGTCTCTGGCGATTCTGGACAGTGTCTTCCCAGACTGGGTGAAATCATTGTTCGGAAGATGTACTTGAGGTTTACTGGGTGAATTCTTCCCATTCATTTGCTTCTTCCAGATGTTGTAGTTGGCATACAAGCCGAAAGGCGTTGCCCTCTGCTTGTCCCATCCATGATCTTCTGCATCCTTGACGACTGCCGTTTTGTTCCTTCACTGTACCACGCCATTAATGGGCTTTAGGGGTCTTCAAGTGATCTGAAATAAGCTTAAACCTGTTCTAACTTTGTGTCTGGCATGCACTGAAGGAAAGTCGAGCAGGTATTGCATGGTCTTAGAAGGAGTGTCTTTCGTGGTTCCAGGATCAGTCTCATTGCTTCATTTTGAATTCTCTCTAACTTCAGGGAGCTGTTTTGAAAAAGAGTTGTTAGCCCTAGTCCATAGTCAGTTACGTTGAGAATGAGTGATTGATATTGCCGGAAGAGGTGGCGTTGTTCGATGCCTTTGGCTGCCATTACCTTTAAGACTGAGACCATTTTGCTTTTCAGAACAGTGCTTCCATGTTTCATACATTAAGAAAAAAAAAAAGAAAGAAAAACACACCCACCAACACGCCGCAATCGACAGGGTCTCAGGGTCAGACCAAAAGCAGGGGATAACGTGTGTCAGACCTAAATCCGGAAACCACTCTTCTTTTTTTTTTAGTATCGAATTTGTTTTAAGCAGATGTGTAGCCTATGCATCATCCCGCACGGCCTAATGCCGCGTCGCTTCCTTGACAGTGACGCTGAAACTAATGATGATATCTTGTCCTGCTGACGTATTTCCGACAATATAGAAAGATATTGATTAAAAAGCCTGCGAAATAAACCAGCCACATGCAGTAGTTGCGCCTGTTGATTTATTGATTGTTATCTCCGCCAGTAAGGTTGTGTTATTGTCACACTGGTTGGTTGGTTGGTTGGTTGGTTGGTTGGTCAGAGGCACTGCGAAAAGAAAAGTTGAGATTGAATTTTTCTGCATTTTGTGGGTAATTTTTGGTTTGTTAGTTTTATTTCATAAATGAGGAAGCGTGTTATTCAGTTTCATACATATTTCATATATTGTCCGACTGATATTTAATTAAAGGCTGGGCATATCCTTGCTCGTCGTGGTGTTCGGAGTATTTGATGGTATGTTTGTGTTTTTCATTGTCTCAGAGTGTCAGTCTACATTCTTCTTTTTTTTTTCCCTTGCAGAGAAGGTTATATTGGTCAAGAAACATGTAATCACATTTCACATTAAAATTTTGGGTAAACAATATAACAAAATACATTGATTCCAAGAAAAACAATGAAGCATTACACCATAGAATCTGCTTCAAGGAAAAACACATCAACACTGTCCCTCGCTTCACTGAAGTTATATCATTCATCCAGCTGCAAGGTTTTTGTTTTTGCATCTCCCCAATCCCAACAAACACCCACACACAGTGAGGCCCACACACACACCCATACTCTTTAACGTGTAATCCCTCGGTCAATATACCACAAAACTAGCAACATAATCTCCTTCTGAGACATCGAGGGAACACCGATATTAATCCAGTTTAAAACAGGTTCTACATTCTTGTTACATTATGTCATTTGTACAAGCGCAGTTAGGAGGTGGGGAGAGGGAGAGACAGTACAATGCAGACATATAGAAATGTGTAATATGATGATACATCCGAGTTCGAATGTTGTCATTGTTCTTTCAAACTTTACTCTTTTACGTGCTATAAATGCACGCTATATACAGGACCTCGTCCAAATGACTAGGTCTCTGAATCTAGTATAACAAAATAAAACAAGAGAGACAAAGCCTTCAAGACTCACTTGTGATACACTTTTTAAAAAAATCCAAGCTTTTTATGTATTGAGTATAAATTCAAAATGTAATGTTTAAGATAAGAAAGATCAGTTTAAAGCAAATTAAGTCCCCTAGCATTAATTACAGAGTAATTTCCCTTCTTTACTATCTGCACCAAAACGTTTGCAAAATAAATAAAAGTTCCATGCTTAGCAAAAGAAGTTCCTGTTTGAACCAAAAAAAATGAAAATAATGGCTGCTCTTGTTGTTGGGTTAGAATATCAGATCAAAGTGCCAAGTTTAGAGAATACAAAAAATATAAATATAACAGTAAATGCAGTTTGCATATAATTAGGCTTCTTTTTTTTTTCTTTTTTTTTTTTTTGGTGCCCATCCCAGAGGTGCAATAGTTTTAAACAAGATGACTGGAAAGAACTGAATTTTTCCTATTTTTATGCCTAATTTGGTGTCAACTGACAAAGTATTTGCAGAGAAAATGTCAATGTTAAAGTTTACCTCGGACACACACACACACACACACACACACAACCGAACACCGGGTTAAAACATAGACTCACTTTGTTTACACAAGTGAGTCAAAAAAGAATCGAAAAAAGAGGTCATTACATTATATACCTAACAACAACCAGAGTTCGATTCCGTTCCAGTCAGTACGTATCTATGGAATGGACACACCTTTATTTTACCACATACCACTAACATGCTTGACGCTTCTGGAGAATTTTGTTGTATTAACTTTACAGTCCGCCGTAGACCTACGATCGTTGAGAAAGGAATGAGAATGTCTTTGTTTTCTGGTGACGGGCGCCTTATCTGCCCTTGTGTTAACTCGCGGTGACGTTAAGTGACAACCTATAGTTTTAGAGGTTTACTCCCTAGTTCTCACCCACACGTCAAGTTAGGTTCGCCATTGTTTGTGTATCGATTTCCAGTGGCTGGTAACAGGTATGTGTATGTATTCCGATGAGGGGTTGGTCTGGTGGGCAGTTTGATTTATGGCCAACCAGAACGTGAGTGGTAGTGATTGTTCCTCGACCGCTGTTTCTGACTTGTTAGGAGTCTGTGGTGTTTTTATTTATTATTGTTATTGTTCTTTTATCGCTCTGTTGTTGTTGTTCAGAGTCACAGACACGCACGCACGCACGCGTGAGCGCGCGAATTCGAACACGCACACACACGCGCGAGTACGCACACTCACACACTGACACGCTCACACACGTACCCCCCCCCCCCCCACACACACACACACACATACACCCCCCCCAACACCCCACACACACACACACCCGACACACACACACACACACACACACACACACACACACACACTGTATATAGATAGATAGATATACACGCAAACACACAAGCACCCACCCACCCACACACACACACACACACACACACACACACACACACACACACACACACACACACACACACACACACAGCGGAAGCGAGAGAGAGAGAGAGTACTGCTACTACTATCACTACTACTGCTGCTGATGCTGCTACCTCTTCGCCTTCTACTGCTGCTCCTGCTGGTTCTCCTGTATCTACCTCTATTACTTCTACTGCTAGAACTACTGTTGCTGGTTCTCCTGTATCTACCTCTATTGTTTCTACTGCTAGAACTACTGTTGCTGGTTCTCCTGTATCTACCTCTGTTACTTCTACTGCTAGAACTACTGTTGCTGGTTCTCCTGTATCTACCTCTATTGTTTCTACTGCTAGAACTACTGTTGCTGGTTCTCCTGTATCTACCTCTATTGTTTCTACTGCTAGAACTACTGTTGCTGGTTCTCCTGTATCTACCTCTATTGTTTCTACTGCTAGAACTACTGTTGCTGGTTCTCCTGTATCTACCTCTATTGTTTCTACTGCTAGAACTACTGTTGCTGGTTCTCCTGTATCTACCTCTATTGTTTCTACTGCTAGAACTACTGTTGCTGGTTCTCCTGTATCTACCTCTATTGTTTCTACTGCTAGAACTACTGTTGCTGGTTCTCCTGTATCTACCTCTATTGTTTCTACTGCTAGAACTACTGTTGCTGGTTCTCCTGTATCTACCTCTATTGTTTCTACTGCTAGAACTACTGTTGCTGCTTGTTCTCCTGTATCTACCTCTATTACTTCTACTGCTAGAACTACTGTTGTTGCTGGTTCTCCTGTATCTACCTCTATTGTTTCTACTGCTAGAACTACTGTTGTTGCTGGTTCTCCTGTATCTACCTCTATTACTTCTACTGCTAGAACTACTGTTGCTGGTTCTCCTGTATCTACCTCTATTACTTCTACTGCTAGAACTACTGTTGCTGGTTCTCCTGTATCTACCTCTATTACTTCTACTGCTAGAACTATTGTTGTTGCTGGTTCTCCTGTATCTACCTCTATTACTTCTACTGCTAGAACTACTGTTGTTGCTGGTTCTCCTGTATCTACCTCTATTACTTCTACTGCTAGAACTATTGTTGTAGCTGGTTCTCCTGTATCTACCTCTATTACTTCTACTGACAGAACTACTGTTGTTGCTGGTTCTCCTGTATCTACCTCTATTACTTCTACTGCTAGAACTACTGTTGCTGGTTCTCCTGTATCTACCTCTATTACTTCTACTGCTAGAACTATTGTTGTTGCTGGTTCTCCTGTATCTACCTCTATTACTTCTACTGCTAGAACTACTGTTGCTGGTTCTCCTGTATCTACCTCTATTACTTCTACTGCTAGAACTACTGTTGTTGCTGGTTCTCCTGTATCTACCTCTATTACTTCTACTGCTAGAACTACTGTTGTTGCTGGTTCTCCTGTATCTACCTCTATTACTTCTACTGCTAGAACTATTGTTGCTGGTTCTCCTGTATCTACCTCTATTGCTTCTACTGCTAGAACTACTGTTGCTGCTGGTTCTCCTGTATCTACCTCTATTACTTCTACTGCTAGAACTATTGTTGCTGGTTCTCCTGTATCTACCTCTATTGCTTCTACTGCTAGAACTACTGTTGCTGCTGGTTCTCCTGTATCTACCTCTATTACTTCTACTGACAGAACTACTGTTGTTGCTGGTTCTCCTGTATCTACCTCTATTACTTCTACTGCTAGAACTACTGTTGTTGCTGGTTCTCCTGTATCTACCTCTGTTACTTCTACTGCTAGAACTATTGTTGTTGCTGGTTCTCCTGTATCTACCTCTATTGTTTCTACTGCTAGAACTACTGTTGTTGCTGGTTCTCCTGTATCTACCTCTATTACTTCTACTGCTAGAACTATTGTTGTTGCTGGTTCTCCTGTATCTACCTCTATTGTTTCTACTGCTAGAACTACTGTTGTTGCTGGTTCTCCTGTATCTACCTCTATTGTTTCTACTGCTAGAACTACTGTTGCTGGTTCTCGTGTATCTACCTCTATTGTTTCTACTGCTAGAACTACTGTTGCTGGTTCTCCTGTATCTACCTCTATTGCTTCTACTGCTAGAACTACTGTTGTTGCTGGTTCTCCTGTATCTACCTCTATTACTTCTACTGCTAGAACTACTGTTGTTGCTTGTTCTCCTGTATCTACCTCTATTACTTCTACTGCTAGAACTACTGTTGTTGCTGGTTCTCCTCTATCTACCTCTATTACTTCTACTGCTAGAACTACTGTTGTTGCTGGTTCTCCTGTATCTACCTCTATTACTTCTACTGCTAGAACTACTGTTGTTGCTGGTTCTCCTGTATCTACCTCTATTACTTCTACTGCTGGAACTATTGTTGTTGCTGGTTCTCCTGTATCTACCTCTATTACTTCTACTGCTAGAACTACTGTTGTTGCTGGTTCTCCTGTCTCTACCTCTATTACTTCTACTGCTAGAACTACTGTTGTTGCTGGTTCTCCTGTATCTACCTCTATTACTTCTACTGCTAGAACTACTGTTGTTGCTGGTTCTCCTTTATCTACCTCTATTACTTCTACTGCTAGAACTATTGTTGTTGCTGGTTCTCCTGTATCTACCTCTATTACTTCTACTGCTAGAACTACTGTTGTTGCTGGTTCTCCTTTATCTACCTCTATTACTTCTACTGCTAGAACTATTGTTGTTGCTGGTTCTCCTGTATCTACCTCTATTACTTCTACTGCTAGAACTACTGTTGCTGGTTCTCCTGTATCTACCTCTATTACTTCTACTGCTAGAACTACTGTTGCTGGTTCTCCTGTATCTACCTCTATTACTTCTACTGCTAGAACTACTGTTGCTGGTTCTCCTGTATCTACCTCTATTACTTCTACTGCTAGAACTATTGTTGTTGCTGGTTCTCCTGTATCTACCTCTATTACTTCTACTGCTAGAACTATTGTTGTTGCTGGTTCTCCTGTATCTACCTCTATTACTTCTACTGCTAGAACTACTGTTGTTGCTGGTTCTCCTGTATCTACCTCTATTACTTCTACTGCTAGAACTACTGTTGTTGCTGGTTCTCCTGTATCTACCTCTATTACTTCTACTGCTAGAACTACTGTTGCTGGTTCTCCTGTATCTACCTCTATTACTTCTACTGCTAGAACTACTGTTGCTGGTTCTCCTGTATCTACCTCTATTACTTCTACTGCTAGAACTACTGTTGCTGGGTCTCCTGTATCTACCTCTATTACTTCTACTGCTAGAACTATTGTTGTTGCTGGTTCTCCTGTATCTACCTCTATTACTTCTACTGCTAGAACTACTGTTGTTGCTGGTTCTCCTGTATCTACCTCTATTACTTCTACTGCTAGAACTACTGTTGCTGGTTCTCCTGTATCTACCTCTATTACTTCTACTGCTAGAACTACTGTTGTTGCTGGTTCTCCTGTATCTACCTCTATTACTTCTACTGCTAGAACTACTGTTGTTGCTGGTTCTCCTGTATCTACCTCTATTACTTCTACTGCTAGAACTACTGTTGCTGGTTCTCCTGTATCTACCTCTATTACTTCTACTGCTAGAACTACTGTTGTTGCTGGTTCTCCTGTCTCTACCTCTATTACTTCTACTGCTAGAACTATTGTTGTTGCTGGTTCTCCTGTATCTACCTCTATTACTTCTACTGCTAGAACTACTGTTGTTGCTGGTTCTCCTGTATCTACCTCTATTACTTCTACTGCTAGAACTACTGTTGTTGCTGGTTCTCCTCTATCTACCTCTATTACTTCTACTGCTAGAAGTATTGTTGTTGCTGGTTCTCCTGTATCTACCTCTATTACTTCTACTGCTAGAACTATTGTTGTTGCTGGTTCTCCCGTATCTACCTCTATTACTTCTACTGCTAGAACTATTGTTGTTGCTGGTTCTCCTGTATCTACCTCTATTACTTCTACTGCTAGAACTACTGTTGCTGGTTCTCCTGCATCTACCTCTATTACTTCTACTGCTAGAACTACTGTTGTTGCTGGTTCTCCTGTCTCTACCTCTATTACTTATACTGCTAGAACTATTGTTGTTGCTGGTTCTCCTGTATCTACCTCTATTACTTCTACTGCTAGAACTACTGTTGTTGCTGGTTCTCCTGTATCTACCTCTATTACTTCTACTGCTAGAACTATTGTTGTTGCTGGTTCTCCTGTATCTACCTCTATTACTTCTACTGCTAGAACTATTGTTGTTGCTGGTTCTCCTGTATCTACCTCTATTACTTCTACTGCTAGAACTATTGTTGTTGCTGGTTCTCCTGTATCTACCTCTATTACTTCTACTGCTAGAACTACTGTTGCTGGTTCTCCTGTATCTACCTCTATTACTTCTACTGCTAGAACTACTGTTGTTGCTGGTTCTCCTGTCTCTACCTCTATTACTTCTACTGCTAGAACTATTGTTGTTGCTGGTTCTCCTGTATCTACCTCTATTACTTCTACTGCTAGAACTACTGTTGTTGCTGGTTCTCCTGTATCTACCTCTATTACTTCTACTGCTAGAACTATTGTTGTTGCTGGTTCTCCTGTATCTACCTCTATTACTTCTACTGCTAGAACTATTGTTGTTGCTGGTTCTCCTGTATCTACCTCTATTACTTCTACTGCTAGAACTATTGTTGTTGCTGGTTCTCCTGTATCTACCTCTATTACTTCTACTGCTAGAACTACTGTTGCTGGTTCTCCTGTATCTACCTCTATTACTTCTACTGCTAGAACTACTGTTGTTGCTGGTTCTCCTGTCTCTACCTCTATTACTTCTACTGCTAGAACTATTGTTGTTGCTGGTTCTCCTGTATCTACCTCTATTACTTCTACTGCTAGAACTACTGTTGTTGCTGGTTCTCCTGTATCTACCTCTATTACTTCTACTGCTAGAACTATTGTTGTTGCTGGTTCTACTGTATCTACCTCTATTACTTCTACTGCTAGAACTACTGTTGTTGCTGGTTCTCCTGTATCTACCTCTATTACTTCTACTGCTAGAACTACTGTTGTTGCTGGTTCTCCTCTATCTACCTCTATTACTTCTACTGCTAGAACTATTGTTGTTGCTGGTTCTCCTGTATCTACCTCTATTACTTCTACTGCTAGAACTATTGTTGTTGCTGGTTCTCCTGTATCTACCTCTATTACTTCTACTGCTAGAACTATTGTTGTTGCTGGTTCTCCTGTATCTACCTCTATTACTTCTACTGCTAGAACTACTGTTGCTGGTTCTCCTGTATCTACCTCTATTACTTCTACTGCTAGAACTACTGTTGTTGCTGGTTCTCCTGTCTCTACCTCTATTACTTCTACTGCTAGAACTATTGTTGTTGCTGGTTCTCCTGTATCTACCTCTATTACTTCTACTGCTAGAACTACTGTTGTTGCTGGTTCTCCTGTATCTACCTCTATTACTTCTACTGCTAGAACTATTGTTGTTGCTGGTTCTCGTGTATCTACCTCTATTACTTCTACTGCTAGAACTACTGTTGTTGCTGGTTCTCCTGTATCTACCTCTATTACTTCTACTGCTAGAACTACTGTTGTTGCTGGTTCTCCTCTATCTACCTCTATTACTTCTACTGCTAGAACTACTGTTGTTGCTGGTTCTCCTGTATCTACCTCTATTACTTCTACTGCTAGAACTACTGTTGCTGGTTCTCCTGTATCTACCTCTATTACTTCTACTGATAGAACTACTGTTGCTGGTTCTCCTGCATCTACCGCTATTACTTCTACTGCTAGAACTACTGTTGCTGGGTCTCCTGTATCTACCTCTATTACTTCTACTGACAGAACTACTGTTGTTGCTGGTTCTCCTGCATCTACCGCTATTACTTCTACTGCTAGAACTACTGTTGTTGCTGGTTCTCCTGTATCTACCTCTATTACTTCTACTGCTGGAACTACTGTTGTTGCTGGTTCTCCTGTATCTACCTCTATTACTTCTACTGCTAGAACTACTGTTGTTGCTGGTTCTCCTGCATCTACCGCTATTACTTCTACTGCTAGAACTACTGTTGTTGCTGGTTCTCCTGTATCTACCTCTATTACTTCTACTGCTAGAACTACTGTTGCTGCGACTTCAATTCACACAAACGCAAACACACAAACGCAAACACACACACGCATGCACGCACGCACGCACGCACACACACACACACACACACACACACACACACACACACACACACACACACACTTTTACTGCCACAGCTGTTTTAACCACTGCAATTAGCCGTGTGTTTTTATTCCCGTTGTTGGCACCGGCTCTGCTACTCGAGCTGATGCCTTGACAGGCACAGTGGCCGAACGGTTATGGTTCTTTCTCTGGTCTCTGGACCTTGCAATGGGAATGAACTTCCTCTTTCGCTTCGTCAGGTCTTTCAAGTCTGGCCTTAAAACCCACCTCTTCCCAAGATAGAGACCCTCCCTTGCCTATTCCTTGTCTTCAGTTTCTGTCAGTTTTAGAGTTATGCGTGCGTGTGAATGACTGGTGTGAAAGAGCTTAGATTTGTCTCTGCACAAGATTCAGTGCTATATAGATACTATCATTATTATTACCATGTTAGGTCGCCGGGTTTGAGAACAGAGAGCAGACTGACAGACTTCTTCTTCTTCTTCTTCCGTGTTGTGGGCTGCAACTCCCACGTTCACTCGTATGTACACGAGTGGGCTTTTACGTGTATGACCGTTTTTACCCCACCATGTAGGCAGCCATACTCCGCTTTCGGGGGTGTGCATGCTGGGTATTTACTTGTTTCCATAACCCACCGAACGCTGACATGGATTACAGGATCTTTAACGTGCGTATTTGATCTTTTGCTTGCGTGTACACACGAAGGGGGTTCAGGCACTAGCAGGTCTGCACACATGTTGACCTGGGAGATCGGAAAAATCTCCACCCTTTACCCACCAGGCGCCGTCACCGAGATTCGAACCCGAGACCCTCAGATTGAAAGTCTAACGCTTTAACCATTCGGCTATTGCGCCCGTCAGACTGACA
>NC_134899.1:9099110-9111610 GCF_041734735.1 Babylonia areolata
AAAAGAAGCAGGATTTTTTTTTCTTTTTTTGTTTTTGATTCTTGGTCCTACGAGTACAGACTACATGATGTGAATCTGACTTCACCAGTGGATTACCAACCTCAAATGAATACAGCTCTTTTCGTGAACCTTTCTGATCGGATTCCACACACCACCAAAACCATGACAACGGCCAGCAAACAAGTCTTCTACAGCCCTCCGCAGAGACTGCTGACCAAGAGGAAGAAGGGGGAGGGGGGCCGGCCCACCCTCACCGTCACCATCCCCTTCTCCTTCAGCACGCGCCTCTCGCGCTGTGACAGGCGCTTACAGTCGGCCTCCTCCAGCATCCGGCGCACCAGCGCCACCTCCCTGCCCAGGCTGGCCCCGCGCTCCGCCCGGCCCTCCGCCCACACGTCCTCCACGGATGACAACTCGGGGTCCGTGGTGAGGAAGGCGGGGTCCCTGTGTGACACGAACGCCTCAGCCTCTGGCCCCGCAGACCCCCGGGGAGGGGTAGAGGTCGGGGGAGCCAGTGAATCAGCAGGCCCCGAGGAACAGCAGCAGCAGCAGCAGCAGGAGGGGGAGGAGGTGCTTAGTCCCGAGGAGGAGAAGGAGAGGAGGCTGAGCCACAAGAAGTGTTTGCGCTGGCTGGAGGGACTGCCCGACAAGTTCTCCGGGATGCACGTGGTACAGCCCATGGTGCACACAGACAGCAGGTAGTGATGACCCCGGGGCGGCAGGACACCACTGCCGGGTTTCTTTCACAGCGCTGTGTGTCTGTACATATGGACTGTCAGTGCCCATCTCAAACCAGTCAGAAAAACATTATGTATATAATGGACGTCATTTTCCCAAATAAACCAAGTCATAAAACACACTCACACACACACACACACACACACACACACACACACACACACACACACACACACACACACATGTAACAGGACTGTTTCCCTCTGAATATTATGTGTACATAATGGACGTCTCTGACCAGCTTAACCAGTCATTAAAAATACTAGGTGTATATTATTAAGTTAAACAGGTCACTGGGGAAAAAAATTATATGAACATCAGTGCCCAGCAAAAGAAGTCAACAAACAGGATGCGTTGTTATGGACGTCAATGACCATGCCAAACCAGTCATGAAAATGCGATGTGTATATATGGACGTCAGTGACCAGAGAAATGCGTCCCAAAACACACGAACAGATACTTGCAGCTGTTGAACAGCAGAGTGCTAGAACCTCGCATCTCACAATCTACACAACTGTGACCTTTTCAAAGCCAAGTTTCGCTGGTTCTCTTTTTATCTGTTCATAGAATGTGGACTGGATGTCTGTGCAAACTGTGATCCCATGGAAGTCACCAATGATCTAATGGCTGTGAAATAATGTCTGTGAATTGTGATTCGATGTCAGTCACCTGCGATCTGAACTCTGTGGCCCGTGATCAAATGATTATGAACTGTGATTTTCAACGTCTGTGAGCTGTTATCAAGTCTCTGTGAACTGACATCCAGTGTCCGAGAGCTGTGATCCTGTGTCTGTTAAGTATCAGTGAATGTCAGTGAACTCTTTAGTGTCTGTGAGCTGTGATCTCATGTCTGTTAATTATCAGTGAATGTCAGTGAACTCTTATTAGTGTCTGTGAACTGTGATCCCATGTCTGTTAATTATCAGTGAATGTCCGTGAACTCTTATTTAGTGTCTGTAAGCTGTGATCCCATGTCTGTTAAGTATCAGTGAATGTCCGTGAACTCTTATTTAGTGTCTGTGAACTGTGATCCCGTGTCTGTTAATTATCAGTGAATGACTGTGAACTCTTATTTAGTGTCTGTGAACTGTGATCCCATGTCTGTTAAGTATCAGTGAATGTCTGTGAACTCTTATTTAGTGTCTGTGAACTGTGATCCCATGTCTGTTAAGTATCTGTGAATGTCTGTGAACTCTGATCCAATGCCCATCAGCTGTGGTTCCATGTCTGCGGACTGTGATTCAAGGGAATCAGCATGGTAGTATGAAGACTGAGGAACTTGGGAAATTTGGTGCTGAAGAATGTGAGTGGCATAGATGGCATGTACGTCATTCCCACCCCATCGCTGATATGTACCGTTCATAATACACACTTCGCAAACAGTTAAGGACCATTTCATAAAGCAGGTGTGTTTTCTTCTTCTTCTTTTTTTTAAGTCCAGAAATGATTTAAGTTACATTGGTTGCGTTTGGTTTACCACTGTCCCCTCATCCAACACACTAACGGCTGTTTCAGACACACATGCACCATGAATATCTTTCTTTTCTTTTTTTTTCTTTTTTTTTTTTTTAATCCATTTGGAAAATCAATTCAGCCAAACATTTATTCAAATGAAAGCCGTGGTTTTTCATTGTAACAAAAAAAGAAAAAAAGGAAGTGCGCGTGCAAGACTCCAGCTCTGGTTATGGGTGGGGGTCATTACATTGGCTGTATGCACAACTGTTTGCCGAAAATTGAGCATCATCAATCATTTCACCATGCCCCAAAGAGGAAGACTGTGCAAGTTCCCTACTGGTCCTTAACTTTTTGTGAACTCTGTATTATATTTCATTAAACCTTTTTTTCTTTTTTTTTTTTGTCACTTTTTTCATTGTGTTTCGCGTTCAGCACGTGAGTTTTGACGAAGATGATGATAACAATGAAAGACTCTCCCGTGTGTTTTGGGTTTTGTGTGGTAGTCTGTTGATGTCAGACATAGTGCCAGTATTTTTTTTTTTTTTTTTTTTTTTTTTTTTTTTTACATATAACGTTACAATAATTCAAACTTGATTTATCACCTCCCCTTTTTATATGATAATAGTAGTAACGATAATAACAATAATAATAATAATAATAACAGTAAGAGAGTTCCATATGATGTTGCTTTTTTTTCGGACAAGGGGGAGGGTGGTGGTGTTACTCATTCTTCCCTTTTTTTCTGTCATTCGTTCTTTCATTCTTTCTTTCTTCCTATCTCTCTTAAATATACTGTCCTTCATACAACACCAGCTGGATTTTTGTTTGCTTCTTCACGTGTCTTTTCTTTGACTGTGTGTTTACTTTGCGTACAATGTCTCAAGAAAATCAAATTTGTAGCCATGTCCCAAAACGTAGGTGAAAAAAAAAAAGATTCTATGTTGATTTATTCTATCCTGGGTGAATGAAGATTGATCATACATTGGTCATCATTTCACTGAGCCATTTTACAGACCGTGCAGTATTATTCTTGACAACAACTACATTAGAGTCTGAGAATTTTTGCTCTGTGAATTACCGAGCACAGACAGTTGACATTAAAAACGAGATGAAGCTCATTGATGACATCGTTGCGTTGCCATGTCATGAGATGCAGTCCTGTAAACACGTCGTTACGTCATCACACATAATCAGGATAACTCTGTTCCACTTATTACGTCATCGCTTCATTAGATTGACGTCAGGATATTGTACTCCTGTAAACTGTTTTCATTACGTAGCATCGATCTCATGTTTGGACACGTATCGCTTCTTTTCTTTCTTTTTTTTCCTCAAGGCCTGACTAAGCGCGTTGGGTTACGCTGCTGGTCAGGCATCTGCTTGGCAGATGTGGTGTAGCGTATATGGATTTGTCCGAACGCAGTGACGCCTCCTTGAGCTACTGAAACTGAAACTATAGAAATCTTTCGCCACATTATCGGGTTTTTCACCAGTGGATGTGATTCTGTCAGCCCCGCCAATGCAGCCAGGACTGTGTGTCGCGTCGTGGAAGTCCATCGTGAACGACGAAGATGTCAATGACTCCGGAGATGAGAACACAGCCCAAAGACAGACACATAAATGCGTCCCTCGAGCCCCTCCTGTGGGTAAGCAACAGCTGATGATGGCTGTCGTCTCTTCCACCCCCTCCTGTGGGTAAGCAACAGCTGATGATGGCTGTCGTCTCCTCCACCCCCTCCTGTGGGTAAGCAACAGCTGATGATGGCTGTCGTCTCCTCCACCCCCTCCTGTGGGTAAGCAACAGCTGATGATGGCTGTCGTCTCTTCCACCCCCTCCTGTGGGTAAGCAACAGCTGATGATGGCTGTCGTCTCTTCCACCCCTTCCTGTGGGTAAGCAACAGCTGATGATGGCTGTCGTCTCTCCACCCCCTCCTGTGGGTAAGCAACAGCTGATGATGGCTGTCGTCTCCTCCACCCCTTCCTGTGGGTAAGCAACAGCTGATGATGGCTGTCGTCTCCTCCACCCCTTCCTGTGGGTAAGCAACAGCTGATGATGGCTGTCGTCTCCTCCACCCCTTCCTGTGGGTAAGCAACAGCTGATGATGGCTGTCGTCTCCTCCACCCCCTCCTGTGGGTAAGCAACAGCTGATGATGGCTGTCGTCTCTTCCACCCCCTCCTGTGGGTAAGCAACAGCTGATGATGGCTGTCGTCTCCTTCCACCCCTTCCTGTGGGTAAGCAACAGCTGATGATGGCTGTCGTCTCTTCCACCCCCTCCTGTGGGTAAGCAACAGCTGATGATGGCTGTCGTCTCCTCCACCCCTTCCTGTGGGTAAGCAACAGCTGATGATGGCTGTCGTCTCTTCCACCCCTTCCTGTGGGTAAGCAACAGCTGATGATGGCTGTCGTCTCTTCCACCCCCTCCTGTGGGTAAGCAACAGCTGATGATGGCTGTCGTCTCCTCCACCCCTTCCTGTGGGTAAGCAACAGCTGATGATGGCTGTCGTCTCCTCCATCCCTTCCTGTGGGTAAGCAACAGCTGATGATGGCTGTCGTCTCCTCCATCCCTTCCTGTGGGTAAGGAATAGCTGATGATGGATGTCGTCTCCTCCATCCCTTCCTGTGGGTAAGGAACAGCTGATGATGGCTGTCGTCTCCTCCATCCCTTCCTGTGGGTAAGGAACAGCTGATGATGGATGTCGTCTCCTCCAACCCTTCCTGTGGGTAAGGAATAGCTGATGATGGCTGTCGTCTCCTCCATCCCTTCCTGTGGGTAAGCAACAGCTGATGATGGATGTCGTCTCCTCAAAACCCTTCCTGTGGGTAAGGAACAGCTGATGATGGCTGTCGTCTCCTCCACCCCCCTTCCTGTGGGTAAGCAACAGCTGATGATGGCTGTCGTCTCCTCCACCCCTTCCTGTGGGCAAGCAACAGCTGATGATGGCTGTCGTCTCCTCCACCCCTTCCTGTGGGTAAGCAACAGCTGATGATGGCTGTCGTCTCCTCCACCCCTTCCTGTGGGTAAGGAACAGCTGATGATGGCTGTCGTCTCCTCCACCCCTTCCTGTGGGTAAGGAATAGCTGATGATGGCTGTCGTCTCCTCCACCCCCTCCTGTGGGTAAGGAATAGTGATGATGCATGTCGTCTCCTCCACCTCTTCCTGTGGGTAAGGAATAGCTGATGATGGCTGTCGTCTCCTCCACTCCTTCCTGTGGGTAAGCAACAGCTGATGATGGCTGTCGTCTCCTCCACCCCTTCCTGTGGGTAAGCAACAGCTGATGATGGATGTCGTCCCCTCTCTTTGAGGGGTTGACGTTTCTGGTCGAGGTTCTGTGATTCCTCTCCCCAAACGCCAGAGCTCCCTGGTGGACAGCCAGTTGCCAGTGCAATAGGGTCAGTGGCAAGGGTTTCCCGCCTGAGGATGGGGATGCTGTAGGTCCTGCGGGGAAGGCTTTCAAGCAGTCCTTGAAGTGTTTCAGTGGTCTTCCGAGGTTCCTTGCGCCAGCAGCCAGCTCGGAGAACACGATACAGCTCTGTAGTGTCACACCCTAATCGGTTTGGCTGAACTCTGAAGCAAGTCTGTGACGAGTGCCATTGTATAATCAGACCAAGATTAGGAGAAGTGGATAAGTAGCTTTGTGTCTTCAGTCTGTCAACAAATTATGTAAGTGTAAATCACGTCCAGCATATTCTGAATCATAAATGGAGTCTGTCCCTGTTAAAGTTGTTAAGGCATCATCCATCAGACATCAACAACTGCACACACTAATCAGTATGATGCTATCGTTGAATTGTCCGTATCTGTTTAAAAGCAACGTTTGTGAATACAGGATCGTTCACCAGTGGTAAAAAGTTTGCACACGTGTATTTGTATGTTTGGATAGGTGGATGTGCATAATCAGCCTAAATGTACGTTTTCGTGGGGCCTAGTTATGTTATACCTTTATTGTACTTATTAATTTCTTCTTCTTCTTCTTCTTCTTCTTCTTCTTCTTCTTCTTCTTCTCCTCCTCCTCCTCCTCCTCTTCCTTCTCATCCTCCTCCTTCTTGTTCTTCTTATCATCATCATCATTATTATTATTATTATTATTATTATTTGTCATTCTCAATATTATTATTGATGTTTTTGTTAACGTAATCATCGTTGTTGGTTTTTATTATTATTATTATTATTATTTTTTACTTTCCCATACATTTTTTTTACAGTTATAAACAGATGGGCAATATATAGCTACAAGCATAGGAGGATAAATCCATTTCACGAAGGTCTTTCATGAATCTCCTTGGCTCTCTGTCGTTGATTTTTCGTGTTGTTATTTAAGTGGTCGGTCAGTTGGTCAGTGACTGGAGTTTGGTGAATGTTGTCTGGTTCTGTCAGGAGATTAGTGGATCTCTTCGACGTAAACGTATTCACAATGACACTTGTGACATACCGATTTGTGTTATGTCATGACTAGATTTTTTTGTTAACCATTACTATGACGTCATCGAATGACGCTCCCCTCCCACGGAGGGGTGAAAGAGTATCAAGGATTCGCTTCTCATGAACTGGAAACCGAGTGGAAATGTGTCTTTCATTGAATCCGCATTCCTTCACACGTTTTCAGATTGTCACTTTGCTGTTGTAGTTCTCATCTTCTTTTCTACGTATCATACCGGTTTCAGGGGAAGAAGAGTCTTTTCTTTCATTTCCGAGTTGTCTTTGTTGTGGGCAAAAGGGCAGAAATCAAATGGCCGTTTTTACAAGGGAGCGGCCGAACGCAAACACCATCTTGATTGTCTTAAATGATTTTTAAAACTGTCATGTCAATCAATTACAGAGAGCGGTTGATGAATGAATGGAAAGGTAGGTGGATGTATGGATGTCTGCATTAATGAATTAGAGTTCAGTTTCCTGGGATAAAAAATAAAATAAAATAAACGTCAGTGACTGGTGGCATACGTGCCCGTTTGTATAGATTTGTGAGCATGCATGGAGGAAGACGGAATAATTTAATGTGTGCAGCGAGTATATTATAAGTTATTATTCAAAGACAAAAACATGAATGTATTGATTATCTTTGTCTGGCCAGACACTAAAAGTGCACGACTATGATTTGTATCAATATTATTCTCACATGGAGACCTAAAAGTGCTCCGTGATCTAGAAATATCGTTGGGTTGAAACGCAAACCTTTTTGGTGTGCGCCTTTTATTTAGTAACCCCTACGCCAACACACACACACACACACACACACACACACACAACTCAATCGTCTGATTGTATAAAATGAAACATGACCGATACCAACTTTCGGAGCCTACCTCGGTTTTCTATTCGTTTTAGTCTGGTTTGTATTGGGTTCATTTTGGTTTTACCCCAGATTTAAGTGTCTGGTCTGAAAGACTGGTGTTGAACTATCATTGTTTGATTTTTCTGTGATTTGTGGAATATGTGATGATGAATAATGGTGCTTCGCTAAAGGGTCAAGAAACGTTGCGCGAATTTTTTTTGGTGTTGGTGTACATTACTATGAGCATGATTTGGTTTGATTTGCTTCTTTGTTTGTGTTTTTTTAAGTTTCGAGCATTCTCTGCGGGGGGTTAAAATTGTGTATTGACATTTTTTTTTCATGGATTTTTGATAAATACACACATAAAAAATGCGTTTACTTTTTGTAATAATGTGTGTGTGTGTGTGTGTGTGTGTGTGTGTGTGTGTGTGTGAGGAAACGAATTTCAACAATCTCTGTCTGTCTATCTGTCTGTCTGTCTGTCTGTCTGTCTCTCTCTCTCTCTCTCTCTCTCTCTCTCTCTCTCTCTCTCTCTCTCTCTCTCTCTCTCTCTCCTTGTATTATTATATTACTTTTTTTGTCACAACAAATTTCTCTGTGTGAAATTCGGGCTGCTCTTCCCAGGGAGAGCGCGCCGCTATTCTGAGAGCGCCACCTATTTTGGGGGGTATTTTTTCCTGCCAGCAATTATATTTGTTTTCCTATCGAAGCGGATTTTTCTACAGAATTTCAACAGGAACAACCATTTTCTTGCCGTGGGTTCTTTTACGTGCGCTAAGTGCATGCTGCACACGGGACTTCGGTTTATCGTCTCTTCCGAATGACTAGCGTCCAGACCACCACTCGAGATCTTGTGGAGGGGGAGAAAATACTGGCGACCATGAGATTCGAATCAGCGTGCTCAGATCCTCTCGCTTCCTAATCGGACACGTTGCTTCTTGGCCATCACTCCACATCTGTGTGTGTGTTTGCAAGTACTGTGTGTGTGTGTGTGTGTGTGTGTGTGTGAGTGCGAGCGCGGACAGGCAGGCACACATAGACAGACGGACAGATTGTTGCAACGCATGCACGTACGCAGACATCGTTTGTACCGTACACTTGGCACGCACCGTGCACGCACGCACAGAGAGAGAGAGAGAGAGTTAGTGGCTAGTAAGACTAGTTATAGACAGTAAGATAATAAATGAACAGCTGAACAAACATCCAACTTCCAAATTCCTTCCCACCCACAACAAAGTACGGCCTACCAACACTGTCTAGAGGTCTGAAAAAGGGGTGGGTGGCTTCAGCCCCCTTGTCCAGTCCCCTTAGTTAAGCACTGACTACCCCAAAACAAACCCCACAACACAACAGCAAACCGGAACCTTTGTAAATGCCAGAATCTTCAACTTGATGAAGGCGGGCAGATACGAAAGAAGAAGAACGTCCAGAACAGCTATAAAAGAAAAAAAGCCGTCATCATCATGGAAGTCAATGTCGATGGGTGATAATATATGAAAAAAAAGCACGTGGTCCAACAACTTGAGCAAACAGGACATGAAGGTTTGGGATTGGAAGACTTCCAAGGAAGATGAAGAGAGGGTGGGGGGACGGAGGGGAGGGGGGAGGAAGGGGGGGGGAGACTTGGGGAATCAGAGAGGAAACGCCCCAAAGCAGACGTGACAACAACAAATCCCACGAAAGACCGAAGCCATTGGAGCTCACCTTGAAAGGCTTCTACTTAGCACAAAGTAAAAGAACTCACGGCACCAAAAGGGTTTTACATGGCAAAAATTGCATAGAAAAAAATGCACTTTGATAGTAAAACAAATTCACTTGCAGACAGAATAAAATGGGTGGCGCTGTACTGTGGCGAGGTGCTCCACACACGGACAGAGCGGCCTGAAATCTGTTGTGACAACATCAAAACACCCACACACATACACAGCGCGACACAATACAATACAATACAATACAATACAATACAATACAATACAACACAGGAGCTACGAGGAGACCATGAAATACGAAGCAACAGAAAAAAATCCTCACACACACACACACACACACACACACACACACACACACACACACACACACACACACACACACACACACACACACACACACACACACACACACACACACACACTCACTCACACAATCATGCACGCACGTCACGCACGCGCGTGTTGTGTTGTGCAAAGTTGTCAATTGTCTAAATGAAATGGAAATTAAGGAAATGAATGTGTAAAAAAAATAAAACTAAAAAAAAAGGGATGTGTGTGTGTTGGGGGTGAGAGGGGGTGGGGGGGGGGGGGGGGCAACAAAAAAGAAACCATTGTCGAGCATCAAACTCTCACCTCCGCTAAAAGCAAATAATAATCACCAGTCTCACCAGTCGGACACAAGAAGAATAAAATAAAAACAGAAAAAAAAATAAAAACCCACAAAAATTGAAACAACTAATGGCGTTGGGGTTGCACACAGCAATGAAACATTTAATGCTTACATTCATTTCCTTTCCCGAAGCTTGCAACGTCCAAAGGTTTGGGCTGAGAAGAGACATAAAAGCAGACAGATCATGGACTCGCCAAGATAAATCTTCTTTTTTTTTTACCTTGCCCAGTTTTCACAGGTCGTTAGATAAATACTGTCCGGTGTGACTGCCTCAAACTACAGACCCTGCTGGATTTTTGTACCCAGGGTATTTTCTTGGGCTAGTCTCCACAGCTGGAAATTACCTCCCTTTCTGCGGGGTCAGTCAAACTGTTGAAAAGAGAAGGATGGTCGTTTTAGGCTAGACTTTATTGACAACCCACCCACCACCCCTCCACTATGTTATATCTTAACTCTCTCCATACGAACGGCGAAAGAGACGACGTTAACAGCGTTTCACCCCAATTACCATCATCAAAATATTGCAAGCGGAAGGCTCTTATACTGAAGAGGTGAATGTTGACAAAGAATACCACAATTCTGACGACGGAAGCTAAAGGTTGGGTCATTCAGACACCCACTGGACATCCGAGGGGTCTGTGTAGAGGAGAAGAGAGGACTGGCCGTACTGAGTTAACGGATGCAAACGTGGGAGGGGACTGGAGGCTTCTGCTTTGATTGCTGTATTGGTTCTAATTAGGCCAAATATATCTCCTGTGGGTCATTTCAAGCTAGGCTAGAATAGCACCATTCTCTATTATTTGTATTTGTATTTGTATTTCTTTTTTACCACAACTGATTTCTCTGTGTGAAATTCGGGCTGCTCTACCCAGGGAGAGCGCGTCGCTACACTACAGCGCCACCCTTGGATTTTTCTACATGATTTTGCCAGAAACAACCCTTGTGGGTTTGTTCTTTTTTGTGTGTGTGTGTTTTGGTGTTGTTGGTTGTTTGTTTGTTTTTTTTTGGGTGTGTGTGTATGTGTGTGTGTGTGTGTGTGTGTGTTTGTTTTTCCTATCAAATTGGATTTTTCTGCAGAATTTTGCCAGGAACAACCCTTTTGTTGCCGTGGGTTCTTTTACGTGCGCTAAGTGCATGCTGCACACGGGACCTCGATTTATAGTCTCATCCGAATGACTAGCGTCCAGACCACCACTCAAGGTCTAGTGGAGGGTGAGAAAATACCGATGTCTGAGCCGTGATTCGAACCAGCGCGCTCAGATTCTCTCGCTTCCTAGGCGGACGCGTTACCTCTAGGCCATCACGAGGGCTGGGTGGAGGGGGGCTGGGGGTGGGGGGGGGAATCCAACTTGGAAGCCATTCTTGGCCAGCTTGAAGTGTACCCCTGAGGGTTGTTCCAGGCTAGTCTACATGGACCCCGGGGTTTTTATCTGGCCTGGTTAGATTTTACTGTGGGGGTCAAAACCAACAGGTGTACAAAAAGACTGCTGCACAGCCCTTGGCGTTGTGGGGGATTGCTGTGAAAAGCCTGTGCTCGCTGGCGTGTGTGTGTGTGTGTGTGTGCGCGCGCGCGCGCGCTTGTGTGTGTGTGTGTGCGCGCGCTTGTGTGTGTGTGTGTGTGTGTACAAGAATATGTGTGTGTGTGTGTTTGCGTATGTTTGTGTGTGTGTATGTGTATGTGTGTGTGTGATAGAGAGACAGAGAGAGAGAGAGAGAGAGAGAGAGAGAGAGAGATTTTATGATTCACTCGTTTCTAATGCTCTTTTTCATTCCAAAATCACAAAGAAGTTGTATGCAAACTGAACTGTACATGTTTTTTTCGTGTGTATCACAAACATTTACTGCCGGTTAGATTTTTCCATATGACGTTAGACATTTTGGGCTCCAGTCTCTAATAAACTTTGAACTTTGTTGATATAATTTATAAACGTGGACCTGTGTTGTTGCACCCTTCCAACGTTTAACCTTTTTGTTACACGCGATAAACTTTGTTGCTGTACTCTGTGACGTTTGAACATTATTGTTGCAAGCTACTTTGAACCTAGTTGTGCATATCATAAATTTTGAATTTTTGGTTACAGTTAGTATAGTTTGAATTTTGTTGCTGCACGCAATAAACTTGGAATTTTGTTGTTACACGCTATAAGCTTCGAACTTTGTTGTTACGTTTTATAAACTTTGAACTGTGTTGTTATACTCTATAAACGATGAACTTTGTTGTTACACATTTATTAAAACTTTGAACTTTGTCTTTAAACTTTATAATCCGTGAACTGTAATGTTACACTTTGGAGCCCTATAAAAGTTGAACATTTTTCGTTACACTCTATAAATTTTTTAACTTTGTTGTTACGCTTTTTAAACTTTACAGATTTTAAATTATGCTGTGACACTCTTAAACTATGAGCTTTGTTGTCGCAGACTATATAAGCTTTGAATTTGGTAGGCATTAAACTCTCAACTTTGGGCTCCGTACTATTTTATCTGGATACTCAAGACAAGACAAGACAAGACAAGACAAGACAAGACAAGATATGCTCATGTCGGGGAAAATCCCTTGGGGTATGACATGAAAGTGTTACAGATCTCGTTATAATCAATACAATAACATGAAAGACATCGATTTGGACTCTGTTCTCAAAGTCAGTTGCAAT
>NC_134899.1:9116610-9126610 GCF_041734735.1 Babylonia areolata
AGAAAAAAAATCCACAGGGGTACATGGATATAAAAAGACACATACAATCTTGTATTTGTATTTGTTTTTCTTTTTATCACATCAGATTTCCCTGTGTGAAATTCGGGCTGCTCTCCCCAGAGAGAGCGCGTGGCTACACTACAGCGCCACCCATCTTTTAAATATTTTTTTCCTGCGTGCAGTTTGTTGTGGGTTTTTTTGTTGTTGTTTTTTTTTTTTGTTTGTTTGTTTGTTTTTCCTATCAAATTGGATTTTTCTACAGAATTTTGCCAGGAACAACCCTTTTGTTGCCGTGGGTTCTTTTACGTGCGCTAAGTGCGTCCTGCACACGGGACCTCGGTTTATCGTCTCATCCGAATGACTAGTGTCCAGACCACCACTCAAAGTCTAGTGGAGGGGGAAAAAATATCGACGGCTGAGCCGTGATTCGAACCAGCGCGCTCAGATTGTCTCGCTTCCTAGGCGGACGCGTTACCTCTAGGCCATCACTCCACTTCATACCATTACGGAAAAAATGCAAATAGCAGCACAGGCGCCAAAAAAGAGAGAAAAAGAAAAGAAAAAAAAAAGAAAAAAGGAAAAAAAGAAAAAAAGAAGAAGAAGAGGGAAAAAAAAAGCTGGTCGATGGTACACAGTGGTCCACACAGGACAGCTTTCACACTTCACTGATAACGGGGGAAACGGCCTGAAGCGTGACGGACAGGTTGGTTGGTTGGTTTTTTGTGGTTGTTTTTTTTTTCGTCGTCTTCTTCTTCTTCTTCTTCTTCTTCTTGTTTTTCTTTTTTTTTTTTTTTGTTCTTATTCTATATATATTTTTTTTACAGGCATGGCTTTATATTTTCTATATATAATGTTTATTGGCCTATTTGAGGGTTTCTTTTTGTTCTTGTTCTTATTATTCTTTTTCTTGTATTCCTTCTTCTTCTTCTTCTTCTTCTTCTTCTTCTTCTTCTTCTTCTTCTTCTTCTTCTATATTTTTTTTTACACTCATGGCTTTATATTTTCTATATATAATATTTATTGGCCTGTTTGAGGGTTTCTTTTTGTTCTTGTTCTTACTCTTCTTATTCTTCTTCTTTTTGTATTCCTTCTTCTTCTTCTTCTTCTTCTTCTTCTTCTTCTTCTTTCTTTTTTTTTCTTCTTCTGTATTTTTTTTTTACACTCATGGCTTTATATTTTCTCTATATAGTATTTATTGGCCTATTTGAGGGTTTCTTTTTGTTCTTGTTCTTATTATTCTTCTTCTTGTATTCCTTCTTCTTCTTCTTCTTCTTCTTCTTCTTCTTCTTCTTCTTCTTCTTCTTCTTCTTCTTCTTCTTCTTCTTCTTCTCCGTCGTCGTCGTCGTCTTCGTCGTCGTCGTCGTCGTTTGACTTTAACAAGCTGATGTTATTACATGGGAAGCGCTTTTCATCGACCCCAGTCACAGTCCTTTTTTCTTTCATTTTAGATACTACGAATTTTGTTTCATTCCAACTTCTCCGCCTTTTATTTTCAGTACGAGCTCTGTGCGTATATCTCTGTCCGTGTGTCTGTCCTTTTTCTGTCTGTCTGTCTGTCTGTCTGTCTGTCTGTCTGTCTGTCTCTCTCTCTCTCTCTCTCTCTCTCTCTCTCTCTATGTGCTATGTGTTGACTGAATGACTGACTGATTGAGTGAGTGATTGAGGGATCGATTTGTCGTCTCATCCGAAAGACAAGCACCCCAAATTACTTTTCAAAATTAAGTGTATGAGAATTGGTTGAGATAGAGACAGAGAGAGGCAGGAAAAGACAGAGTGAGGCACAGAGAGACAGAGATAAACAGAGAGAGACAGAGATAAACAGAGAGAGACAGAAAGAGACAGAGATAAACAGAGAGAGACAGAGATAAACAGAGAGAGACAGGGATAAACAGAGATAAACAGGGAGAGACAAAGAGAGGCAGGGATAAACAGAGGTAAACAGGGAGAGACAGAGAGAGACAGGAATAAATAGAGAGACAGAGATAAACAGAGAGAGAGAGACTGGGATAAATAGAGAGAGACAGAGATAAACAGAGAGAGGCAGGGATAAACAGAGAGTGTCAGGGATAAACAGAGAGAGGCACAGAGAGGCAGACGGATAAACAGAGATAAACAGAGAGAGACAGAGATAGACAGAGAGACAGAGAGAAGCGGAAAAAGGGAAAAATCCACAACCATCTTTCAAAAACATGCATTAATGAATGTGAAATGTGAAGATGCGAGAGCGAGAGAACAGTATATAGAACGATGAAAACACGGACAGACAGACAGACAGACAGGCAGACAGGCACACACACACACACACACACACACACACACACACACACACACACACACACACACACACACAGATTCAAGATGGTTTATTCAATTAAGGCCATAGCCCCATATGAATAGGGGGTAATAACAGCTTTACATGTGTCATTGCAATTGGTAATATGAACAATATAACGTCATTCACAACAAACTATCAGTGAATCTAAGAAATGAGTGTCTCTCTTAATTGCAGTGCTTTATAAAGATACATAGCAAAACTACGTATGGTGTTTTCATCGTTAAATGCCATTAATAAACATAACCGAAACAAGCATGGATTTATATAATATTTGGGGGGAATAAATTGTATTCGTAAGTCAGTCAACACAGGGCATTTTAAAACAAAGTGAACTTCATCCTCTCTTGATTCTTTGCATAGTGGGCACAATTGTTCAGAATGACATGTTGCTTTGTAACGATATCTGTGTGTGTTTACTTCAGAGATTCCAAATCTAAATCTGGTCAATGAGAGAGAGAGAGAGAGAGAGAGAGAGATAAACTGGAAGATAATTGAGGTGAACGAGCGTGTATAACAAGTATCTGTGCCGTTTCCAAGGTTTGTGCGGTGCAGACGTTAAGTGGTGTGTGACATCTAGTCAGTGCGCCGGTACAGGTTGGCAGTGACCATGTTTGATGACGTGGGTCTTTCTGAACATCCGTGGCAACCTTTCAACACCACTGCTGAGAGCTCTGGCCAAACACAATCCTTGACACTTGACATGGCTGTGTCCTAAGAAGAGTGAGTCATAGCCCTGTTTGACCTCAGACACACACTCTCTCTCTCTGTGTCTCTCTGCCTATCTGTCTCTGTCTCTGTCTGTCTGTCTGTCTGTCTGTCTGTCTGTCTGTCTCTCTCTCTCTCTCTCTCTCTCTCTCTCTATCTATCTATCTATCTATCTTTCTCTTTCTCTGTCTGTCGGTGTGTCCGTCTGTTGATGTGTCTGTCTGTCTGTCTCTATCTCTGTCTGTCTGTCTGTCTGTCTCTCTGTCTGTCTGTCTGTCTCTGTCTCTGTCTCTGTCTCTGTCTCTCTCTATATATATATATATTTTTTTTCCTATTGTTTTACATATATATATATATATATATATATATATATATATATATATATATATACATATATATATGTGTGTGTGTGTGTGTGTGTGTGTGTGTGTGTATGTGTGTGCGTGCATGCGCGCGCGTGCGCGTGTGTGTGTGCGTGCGTGTGTGTGTATGTGTGCGTGCATGCGTGCGTGTGTGTGTATGTGTGTGCGTGTGTACGTGCGTGCATGCGTGCCTGCGCGTGTGTGTGTGTGTGTACAAAGAGCTGCATAAAGTGTCACTGACAGAAGCAAGTGGTGGCCATACAGCAGGTCAGTGACATATTGAAACGTCCACTCACCCTGCACCTCGTAACTGTTGTCATATACAGCCAGGGGAGATGTCTTAAAAGATACATTGCGGCCACACGCCCCGACATCAAACAGAATCAAGTACATGCGAACCGACAGTGGAAAGATCATCGAAAACATGTGAACATGTGCACTATGATTGTGCGATGTCTTGATGATATGGCTCTGTGGGGTTTGGTTGGACTAAAAGCAACAGTTTCAGAATCTATTGAGAAAGTTAGCTTTACAACGATGGTTTTTGTTGTTGCTGTTTGTTGTTGTTTGTTTGTTTGTTTGTTTGTGTGTGTGTGTGTGTGTGTGTGTGTGTGTGTGTGTGTGTGTGTGTGTGTGTGTGTGTGTGTGTGTGTGTGTTTTCTTCGTCTGTCTGTCTGTCTGTCTCTCTCTCTCCCTCTCTCTCATCTTAAAAAATGTACGAGCGCACGTACACACACACACACACACACACACACACACACACACACACACACACACACACACACACACACATACACACACAAGATGAAAAGAGAGAGAGAGAGAGAAAAAAAAGAAACACACACACACACACACACACACACAGAGAGAGAGAGAGAGAGAGAGAGAGAGAAACACACATACACGCACGCACACACACACACACACACACACACACACACACACACACACACACACACACACACACACTCAACGCTTTCCTTTCAACCTTTCATGAATACAACACATCCTTGAAATCTCCAACGAACGGAGAAAAGTTCGGACTTTCGTAACGGGCTGGACACGGGCTGGACACTCCTACGACTGGCCGCTGTCCAGAAAAATTCCAGTGGCCCCTGGTTGTTGGTTATCAGCCAGCCAGTGTCAATCAGTCAATCAAACAATCAATCAGTCAATCAATCAATCACTTTTATGCCTGAAACACACAGTTAACAGACATTTGCTTATAGTTATAAGAGAGAGAGACAGGCAGACAGACAGACAGAGAGACAGACAGACAGAGATAGAGACAGATAGAGAGAGAGAGGGTGGGGGAGAGAGAGAGAGAGAGAGAGAGAGAGAGAGAGAGAGAGAGAGAGAGAGAGAGAGAGAGGAGAGAGAGAAAAAAACGTTTACAGAGAGAGAGAGAGAGAGAGAGAGAGAAATTAAAACCTATTTTTAAGCAAAAAAATAAAGAAAATAACGTTAATTATATCATTAAAATGCATCGCATTTAAAGCTAGTGTGAAAAAAAATCACTTACACACATCGATCCCAGGCGGGGAAAGGGTTAGGGAGAGAGCGTGGAAAGGGTTAGGGAGAGAGCGTGGAAAGGGTTAGGGAGAGAGCGTGGAAAGGGTTAAGGGGAGAGAGCGTGGAAAGGGTTAAGGGAGAGAGCGTGGAAAGGGTTAAGGACAGAGCGTGGAAAGGGTTAAGGACAGAGCGTGGAAAGGGTTAAGGACAGAGCGTGGAAAGGGTTAAGGGGAGAGCGTGGAAAGGGTTAGGGAGAGAGCGTGGAAAGGGTTAAGGGAGAGAGCGTGGAAAAGGTAAGGAAGAGAGCGTGGAAAGGGTTAAGGGAGAGAGCGTGGAAAGGGTTAGGGAGAGAGCGTGGAAAGGGTTAGGGAGAGAGCGTGGAAAGGGTTAAGCGAGAGAGCGTGGAAATGGTTAAGCGAGAGAGCGTGGAAAGGGTTAAGGGAGAGAGCGTGGAAAGGGTTAGGGAGAGAGCGTGGAAAGGGTTAGGGAGAGAGCGTGGAAAGGGTTAATTGAGAGAGCGTTGAAAGGGTTAAGGGGAGAGCGTGTAAGAGGTAAGGAAGAGAGTGTGGAAAGGGTTAAGGGGAGAGCGTGTAAGAGGTAAGGAAGAGAGCGTGGAAAGGGTTAAGGGGAGAGCGTGGAAAGGGTTAAGGGGAGAGCGTGTAAGAGGTAAGGAAGAGAGCGTGGAAAGGGTTAAGGGGAGAGCGTGGAAAGGGTTGGGGAGAGAGCGTGGAAATGGTTAAGGGGAGAGCGTGTAAGAGGTGAGGAAGAGAGTGTGGAAAGGGTTAAGGGAGAGAGCGTGGAAAGGGTTAAGAGAGAGAGCGTGGAAAGGGTTAGGGAGAGAGCGTGGAAAGGGTTAAAGGGAGAGCGTGTAAGAGGTGAGGAAGAGAGTGTGGAAAGGGTTAAGGGAGAGAGCGTGGAAAGGGTTAGGGGAGAGCGTGTAAGAGGTAAGGAAGAGAGTGTGGAAAGGGTTAAGGGAGAGAGTGTGGAAAGGGTTAGGGAGAGAGCGTGGAAAGGGTTAGGGGAGAGCGTGTAAGAGGTAAGGAAGAGAGTGTGGAAAGGGTTAAGGGAGAGAGTGTGGAAAGGGTTAAGGGAGAGAGCGTGGAAAGGGTTAGGGAGAGAGCGTGGAAACGGTTAAGGGGAGAGCGTGTAAGAGGTAAGGAAGAGAGGGTGGAAAGGGTTAAGAGAGAGAGCGTGGAAAGGGTTAAGGGGAGAGCGTGTAAGAGGTGATGAAGAGAGTGTGGAAAGGGTTAAGGGAGAGAGCGTGGAAAGGGTTAAGTGAGAGAGCGTGGAAAGGGTTAAGGGGAGAGCGTGGAAGAGGAAAGGAAGAGAGCGTGGAAAGGGTTAAGGGAGAGAGCGTGGAAAGGGTTAAGAGGAGAGCGTGTAAGAGGTAAGGAAGAGAGTGTGGAAAGGGTTAGGGAGAGTGTGGAAAGGGTTAAGGGAGAGAGCGTGGAAAGGGTTAGGGAGAGAGCGTGGAAAGGGTTAAGAGGAGAGCGTGTTAGAGGCAAGGGAGAGAGCGTGGAAAGGGTTAGGGAGAGAGTGTGGAAAGGGTTAAGGGAGAAAGCGTGGAAAGGGTTAATTGAGAGAGCGTTGAAAGGGTTAAGGGGAGAGCGTGTAAGAGGAAAGGAAGAGAGCGTGGAAAGGGTTAAGGGAGAGAGTGTGGAAAGGTTTAAGGGAGAGAGCGTGGAAAGGGTTAAGGGGAGAGGGTGTAAGAGGTAATGAAGAGAGCGTGGAAAGGGTTAAGGGGAGAGCGTGTAAGAGGTAAGGAAGAGAGTGTGGAAAGGGTTAAGGGAGAGAGCGTGTAAGAGGTAAGGGAGTGAGCGTGGAAAGGGTTAAGGGAGAAAGCGTGGAAAGGGTTAAAGAGGGGTGTAAGAGGGAACGGAGGACGTTTTACAATCCCCATCACAGTGAATTCAGTTATCACTCTGTGATACGAACAGTAAAACACACACACACACACACACACACACACACACACACACACACACACACACACACACACACACACAAACAAACAAACAAACAAACAAACAAAAAACTAAGACATTTTACTGGATAAGACGTAAACATCTTATCCAGTAAAATGTCTTAGTTTTTTTTTGTTTTTTGTTTGTTTGTTTTGTGTTTGTGTGTGTGTGTGTGTGTGTGTGTGTGTGTGTGTGTGTGTGTGTGTGTGTGTGTGTGTGTGTGTGTGTGTGCGTGCGTAAGTATCTCTTAAGAGGTAAGGAAGAGAGTGTGGAAAGGGTTAAAGGAGAGAGCGTGGAAAGGGTTAACGGAGTGTGTGTGTGTGTGTGTGTGTGTGTGTGTGTGTGTGTGTGTGTGTGTGTGTGTGTGTGTGTGTGTGTGTGTTAAGAGGATACGTAAGTATCTCTAATATCACTTCAAGTGGAAAGACGTTAAACTGAAGACGTAAGTATCTAAGGAAGTGAGATAATGAGTGTGGAATAAAGCGAGGAAGAAGGCAAGGAAGGAAAGGAAAATATGAAGACAGGAAGGAAGAAACAATCAAGACACATATGCGAATAGATATAGGCAAATAAACATGAGTATATCGCCCACGGCTAACACACACACACACACATGCGCGCGCGCAAACAGGCACACACGCACAAAGAGATAGTGAGAGAGAGAGAGAGAGACAGAGAGACAGAGAGAAAAAAAATCCCACATAAACAGGAAAAAAACCAAAACACTTAACTGACCTTAACAGCGAGAGCTAACTGATCATTAAACTCATCTCCACGAGTTCCCCAATGCAGACATTTACCACAGAGGCAACGGAACATGCACGCGTGCTTTAACCCCTTAACTGCCGAGCTTTGGTAAACTAAGATCATTGTGGCATGAATCAGAAGTGCTTTAAATGGTGTCGCTGGTTTTGTTGAACAAATGTAAAGCAATCCCCAGAAAGGCAACAAGCCCAGATAAAGAATGATGACGGACATTCTAGCCTGCAAATTCAGTCTTGGTCATTGGCAGTCAGGGGGTTAACAGGATCGTGAAACCTTTCTCAGCCCTCCCAGGGGGTGTCCTTGTTTTCCACAAGAACAACACAATAAACATCACAACCTCTCCGTGTGTCAACGCACCCCGAGCACATTGCACTGACCGATCTCTCTGGTGAGTGGAGAGGCGGGGGGCCTGGGGGGGGAGTTAGCAGAGAACGAAGGTGAGGAAAGTGTACAAGGAGGACGCTATAAAACTTTATGAGTTCTTCTTCTTCTTCTTCTGCGTTCACTCGTATGCATACGAGTGGGCTTTTACGTGTATGGCCGTTTTTACCCCCGCCATGTAGGCAGCCATACTCCGTTTTCGGGGGTGTGCATGGTGGGTATGTTCTTGTTTCCATAACCCACCGAGCGCTGACATGGATTACGAGATCTTTAACGTGCGTATTTGATCTTCTGCTTGCATATACACACGAAGGTGGTTCAGGCACTAGCAGGTCTACACATATGTTGACCTGGGAGATCGTAAAAATCTCCACCCTTTACCCACCAGGCACCGTCACCGTGATTCTTCTTCTTCTTCTTCTGCGTTCGATGTTTTGGCTGCGTCAGACGGTCACCCCTGTCACCACGATGTAACCCACGGTCTTCTCCAGGTCGTGGCGGTCTCCCCAAAGCTGCGCCTGTAGCTCTGTGCCCCCTGGCCAGGTTTGACGACGTAGAGCTTCATGGGTCCTCTCTGTCATTCACTAACAATTCAACAACTAAACAAGAACGGGATGACAAGTTTTGAGCCCTCTCAATAATTTACTAATAATTCCAACATTAAACAATAACGCGATAACAAATTATTAATCAACTTCACAGAAAAATCACTTATCTTTGCTTTGACGCTTGTAGGCTGTCTTTCACATACTAGCCACAGTGGTTTTAACACTTGGCAGTTTCGGCCCCACCGTGATTCGAACCCGGGACCCTCAGATTGACAGTCCCAACGCTTTAACTCTCTCCATACGAACGGCGAAAGAGACGACAGCGTTTCACCCCAGTTACCATCATCAAAATATTGCAAGCGGAAGGCTCTTATACTGAAGAGGTGAATGTTGACAAAGAATACCACAATTCTGACGACAGAAAGTAAAAAAGGTTGGGTCATTCAGACACCCACTGGACATCCGAGGGGTCTGTGTAGAAGAGAAGAGAGGACTGGCCGTACTGAGTGAGTTAACCACTCGGCTATTGCGCCCGTCTTTATGAGTTCTACATTGGAGGTCAGCGAACACTAGTTGAGCCGACAGCTGTTTCTCCTCTGCATAAAGAGTTCATCAGGTTCGACTGCTGCCAGATTGAGTTTCACTTTCAAGAAGCTGACTGATACATATACGCTACACCACATTTGCTGTAAAAAAAAAAAATATATATATATATATATATATATATGTAAAAAAAAATTTTAAAAAAAAAAAAAAAAAAAAAAAAAAATATATATATATATATATATATATATATATATATATATATATATATATATATATATATAAGGAGCAGGTGCCTGACCTTCGTATAAACCCAACGCAATGATAAGGTTTTAAGATCGCTGCCAAGTTTATCCTGGTTGCACCCTAAAAAGACGTCCTCCCATTGATTAATCATTCAAAGCAAAGAACGTAATCATAACTCGGGTCGCCATCTCTCCCTCTGGAGGAGGAATTTTGTTTAATGTCCCGTCACACAAATCGGTGATTGAAGACATTTTGTTAAAGTATTTATGAATACATTTGAGTATTATCGGTTAGAAAGGGTGGGAGATATGAATGAATGGAGGGTTGGGGGAAGCTAGGCAAATGAGGGTGAAATGTGGGTGAAATCTGAAAAAAGGGGAAAAAAATCTGAATACAATTACAGGAAATTACTTAAAGGACTTCGTAAAAAAGAAGTCGTTAAACTGACAAGCGAAACAACTGATAATGAATGCAAAAAGTCAAAAACATCAACGTTCTCAGTCAGTTGTGAAGACACACTTTCGTGTACATAAGGCTTCATCAAGCTACAGTAAAAAATTATATGCTCAATTGTCAGGTTACTAAAGCATATGCGCTTGACATTAGAACAATACTTGGTCCGTAATGAATTTGATAATA
>NC_134899.1:9134110-9159110 GCF_041734735.1 Babylonia areolata
ATGAAAACTTGTCAAGTTTGGGCTAACATCGACACAGTGTACCCTTCTTTCTGTCTCCAAATGTAACTTGTTTTGATATCCAAAATGAATCTTTTGCACCGAATTTTGACAGGGACATGTTGCTGTATGTCCATTTTTGTGTGCAAATTGCATGATACACGCAAGACCTCCGTTCATCTCATCTGAAAGACTAACACCCAAATGACCACCTGACGTCGAGTATTGGCGGAGAAAAAAATCTTGCTCTGCATTTGTGAAAATGTTATTATCCAGGATAGAACATGGGTTTGTATGTGTGTGACAGAGAGAGAAAGAGGTAGACAAAGAAACATAAAAAGAGAATTGAAATGGCTGAGAGTTTATTATGTGTACTTTTATAGACCTGGTTATTGACTAATATCAGTGATGATGAAATGTTAACCTTACTTCGAAATTTACCCAACATTCTAACGCTGTTGGTCTGTCAGACACATTCTTACAAAAGAAACAATTTGATCTGTCTGCACGTCGTTGGTCTGTCGGAACTTTTTTTTTTTCAAGAGAAATGATATAACCTGTCTGAGCGTCTGTCAAACTCATTCTTGTTTCTTTTCATGGGTCTCGCAGACCCGTTTTTGTTTCTTTTCATGGGTCTTTATCTTATCTGCACATCATGGGTCTTTATCTTATCTGCACATCATGGGTCTCTCAGACCGACGTCACACAAACCCATGGCTGCTTTCATAAAACCTGCCACCAAAAAAAACTGCACCCGAGGTTGACTTTCAGAAAATGGGCTGAAGGTAAAAGTGTGCATTTTTGTGTTGATATATTTTGCTTATCAAGAAATCTGGGTCTGTGAGTCAGAAAAGGAGATGGTATCTGCAAGGTATGTTACTAAGACAATAAAAAAAGTGTGCAAAAACAATTCCCAAAGACAATTTGAAGAATGCATGACGTCTAAAGTTTATCCCCTACAAATTTCATAATAAATTTCGAGGCAAAACGAGTCTACTAAACCCAAGACATACAGTGAAAGTTAAATAAGCGTTTGGGTGAAACCCCCATTTGTGAAAGAGAACTGGGTTTTGTCAGTCATTGAAGGAGTTTGGGTCCCCGAGGGATGCCGGTGGTATTTCAATATAAATGTCCCTGCCTTGTGGACTTTATGTGCTAGAAATTTCGTCCTTTCTATTGTTCACTTTTTTTTCTGCCTTTTTTCTTCCTTCACTGTTGTCTCCTTTTCTTGCCTTCCCAGACTATTCCCCGTTCTGTTTTTTCGAGCAAGCCTTACCCATTTTTCTCTATTCGGCAGTCTGTGATGTACTATCTGCAATGTTCTGCTCTGGCAAATAGGTAGTGAAATTGTAAAAACACTCAGATGGGCACAAACTGTCCATTCGCCAGTGTTACTTATCTATGTGGCCCTTTTTTTTTAATGTATTTCCTGTTTGGCTTTGAAGTATGTTTTTATCCTTTCTCACGATTTTTTTGCAGTCTGGGGATGAAAAAATAAGTGGAAAGGCTGACGTCCTCAGTACTTCTCTTCCTTTCTCCTCTCTCATTCTTTTTATCCCTCCACACACACACACACAGTCTCTCTTACATAAACCTACAAATATCCAGAAAGATTTGCACAACTCCAAAATGCTGTCTTTCTAGTTCATCTAAGTATGGACTCATTGATAGTTGTGATGCTATTGAAATTCATGTCATCATGTCGTTTTTTGTTGTTGTTTTGTCGTCTTATCATCTGTACTTTTTCAGTGGAACTATTACCAGGCCACTCGTCCCAAGTCCCTCATACACAGCCACATCAGAGTTTGTCTGTCGCATCAATGTTAGGTAACCAGGAAGCGATTCCGAGTCACTTTGGTGGTCAGTAGTGCCTGTTCTGATTTAACATATTGAGGAATTGAGCCCCCCAACTGATGACAATTGCTTCGTTGTTAAGCCAGAGTAAGTGGGCATCCCCCAAGTGTGGAGACCACCGATTGTCCCTTCCACTCACATGTAATTTTCCTGGGGGTATCCCAAGTGGACAGTGTACTTCAAATAGTAGAGCCCATTGACATTCCATGTTGATTTCTTGCAAAACTGCTAATGTACACAAAGAGGCTCAAGCATGATCATTAATTCTTTCACACCGTCCTTCCTCTTCTGGTCTCTCTTTTTCTCTCTCTCTCTCTCCTCAAACTTTCTCTCTTCACTACTCTCTCTCACCTTCTCAATCTCTCTCTCTCTCTCTCTGAGCTGAACACAAACTTCTCTCACCTTCTCAATCTCTCCTCTCTCTCTGAGCTGAACACAAACTTCTCTCACCTTCTCCATCTCTCCTCTCTCTCTGAGCTGAACACAAACTTCTCTCACCTTCTCCATCTCTCTCTCTCTCTCTCTGAGCTGAACACAAACTTCTCTCACCTTCTCAATCTCTCTCTCTCTCTCTGAGCTGAACACAAACTTCTCTCACCTTCTCAGTCTCTCTCTCTCTCTGAGCTGAACACAAACTTCTCTCACCTTCTCACTCTCTCTCTCTCTCTCTGAGCTGAACACAAACTTCTCTCACCTTCTCAATCTCTCTCTCTCTCTGAGCTGAACACAAACTTCTCTCACCTTCTCAATCTCTCTCTCTCTGAGCTGAACACAAACTTCTCTCACTTTCTCCATCTCTCCTCTCTCTCTGAGCTGAACACAAACTTCTCTCACCTTCTCCATCTCTCCTCTCTCTCTGAGCTGAACACAAACTTCTCTCACCTTCTCAATCTCTCTCTCTCTGAGCTGAACACAAATTTCTCTCACCTTCTCAGTCTCTCTCTGAGCTGAACACAAACTTCTCTCACCTTCTCAGTCTCTCTCTCTCTCTGAGCTGAACACAAACTTCTCTCACCTTCTCAGTCTCTCTCTCTCTGAGCTGAACACAAACTTCTCTCACCTTCTCAATGTCTCTCTCTGAGCTGAACACAAACTTCTCTCACCTTCTCCATCTCTCCTCTCTCTCTGAGCTGAACACAAATGTCTCTCACCTTCTCTCTCTCTCTCTCTCTCTCTCTCTCTCCGAGCTGAACACAAACTTCTGTGTCTGGCCAATCTCAAATTCTTTTCTTTCTTCTTTTTTTTTTTTTTTTACAGGGAATGGATTATTGAAATTATAAGAAAATAAAGAGGCATTATTGTTTCCTTGACAGAAAGAAAATTCATATATGGCTAAAACAAAGACAAAAATACAAATCAGTGAATTTGTGAGCATTCATACTTAAAAAGACATGCACACTCACACATGCATGCACTCACTCTCTTGCACATGCACTGGAGTAACACACACGCACACACACACACACACTGGGAGTAACAAACACACAATTTTACTTCTCAATCTCTCTGCTGTCATTCCACAAACGAAAAACATACAAAAAGCGAAGTAAGACTGATGGTCAGGAAACAGTAACATGACAATTTACCACTTACAACTGGGTCTCGTGTGCAGACATTACAGCCAAAACATGCAAGTGTTCATCAATACACTAGCAGGAAACAGTTTAACCTTCACCATATTTACCCACCTATTCCTATGTCGTGGGTCCATGAGACCCATTCTCGCTAAAGAACCAATTCAGCAGTAGTCCCCTGTCTGTACATCACTGGTCTGTCATGGGCCTGACTCATGCTCACTATGGAGTCAGTTTAACTCACTCAGTACGGCCAGTCCTCTCTTCTCCTCTACACAGACCCCTCGGATGTCCAGGGCAGGGTGCAGGTGGGGCATGAAGCCAAAAAAGGACCTTTAAAGGACTTTATAAGGACCTCAAATCAGTTTAAATGGACCTTTGCCGACATGACTTTACAGTACACCCCAATCTATTTGACATGCAGAACAGCAGACACTTACCTCTCATAAACGGAAGAACAGCTAATCCCATTTGACTGTCGTATTTAGTCTTTGCAATTCACGTCACTGTAGGCTAGGCCTAAGCAAAGCAGCAGCAGCAGGCGTGACTCACAGCCACTGTACCACGCTTCGCGTCTGCCACCGAGCAGAAAGCGCACTACTGTTAGGGCCTAGGCCTATAGGCTGTATCCTCCTACAGTAAGTACTGAGTTTCAGACGATCGCGGCGGCATCTTTCAACGCGCTTTGCAACTTGCGGTTTTGGTGTCGAAGGTGTTTCAGTTTCGTTCTCAAGTCTCTTTCTCTTCATAAAACAGGACTTAACAGTACCTTTCAAAAATTAAAAGGACCTCCTGATGAGTTAAAAGGACCAACTTGCTGAATCAAAGTACTTAAAAGGCCTTTTGACCAAAATCCAATTCCTAAGGACTTAAAAGGACTTGAAAGGACCCTACGAACCTTGAGTGGGTGTCTGAATAACCCAACCTTTAGTTTCCGTCGTCAGAATTGTGGTATTCTTTGTCAACATTCACCTCTTCAGTATAAGAGCCTTCCGCTTGCAATATTTTGATGATGGTAATTGGGGTGAAACGCTGTTAATGTCGTCTCTTTCGCCGTTCGTATGGAGGGTTTAAGGGTGCTCCCCTGCTGGACCCACATGTTTTCAGGGGGATGCACACAAACCCAAGTCTGCCTCCATAAAACATGGCGTCGAGAATGACATATCCTTGCGAAGGATTTTGAAAAGAGGGGGGTACGCAAAGTAAACAGTGCACATTTGTGTGTTTTGTTGTTTTAAAGAAACCGTGGGTCAGAGAGACCCACAAAGTTGGAATAGGAGTTGCAAGATGTGTTTTTTGTTTACTTATTAATGAACCTAGACAACAGGAAAATGTGAGAAAAAGTCCCCTACAGAATTTGAGGCACATACAAAATCTATAGATTTTTTTTTTTTTTTTTTTTTTTTTTAAAGAAAAAATGGGTTAACTAGACACATGACATATGGTGAAAGTTAAACTGATGACACATCACACTTCCTCTCCATTCCCACTTTGAATTTTGAAAAATGTCAACTTTTTTATTTCAAATGGTAATAATGTGCTCCGAACACATGCATACTGCTTTTAAAACCACCGAACCATGCGTTTAAAACAAACCACTGATGACACACATGATCTATGTTCACACTGGTTAAACCTTGGCAGCTACCATTTCCACCTGAAGCAAGCACTTCAAGGCCCGTGTTGAGAAATAAAATCTCCCCAAAATCAGAAACACCAGCACTAACCATGAAGCTTGGTCATGATACATGCTTCCCCTCCTCCACACCCCACTAAAACAAAAAAAAAGTACAGAAAGTGAACACAATATGAAAACAGGTCCATCTTGGGCCCAAAAGACATATATATCTGCTTTTAACTCTGTGGTGAATACAGACTTCTTCACAATTACTGGCAATACCTGTGATGTTCAGAACAAATCAAATCATGTTGCTAAAAACCCAGCCAACCACTTCGTCCTAATCAGAGGAAACTGTTCAATGTACAGGTGTACAAATGACTCTTACATGTATCTGGCTATCCCGGCTTTACTTTCACCCCATAGTCCCCTCGTTCCCACCAGCAGAAAGATCAGGAAACTGGTCATACAACCGCCATTGAAGGAAGACATGAATCAAATCATTACACGCATCTAAAGATTAAAGACTACAACCTGAACAAAAGTACAAAAACAAATGTTTATAAACAGTGCAAAATTCAAAGCTTTAAAATGTTGTTGTTTTTTTCTCATGATGTATTTGTAACCAAAAATAATCATGCAAAATGAAAGAATAAAATCCTGACACAACACAATTTTACTAAAACAAATCAAAGAATATCTTACACACAAAACAACAAAAAATGAAACAAAAAGCATTATGAACAAAATTTAAGGAACAAAACAGACATAACTTCACAGGCAAAAAAAAAACCCAAAAAAAACATGATTCCAACACATGACTTTTTTTTCTTCTTCTTCGGTTGTTTCCATAGCAAAATCCATTGTGAACAAAACAACCAAGAAATCATTTCATCCAGGATTGAACACATACAGTGATTAATCACCAACAGTCCCGGCATCATTGCCATCCAACGCTGAAAAGAGACCAGATTTAGAGCTTCATTAATTTGTAAAGAAGTCCATCACAAGCCTTGCACTCTCCTTCTCCCTGTTTACCGCTATGTCTGGGATCCAGAACCTGAAGCACAGAAATGTACCCCCTGCTCCCACTCACATTTCTCCTCGCATATTCCACTCATACATCTTGCTGCTCAAGCCTTGGCTTACAGTTAACATATGCTTATCACTGCTTTACATTATACATACACACCTATCTAATAAGTTGATCTTGCTGTTTACAGACCTACATACAATCCTTGAGGCAATCTTCAAATCTTTCTTGATGATTCTGATGTAGACCTGAAATGAAACTGTGTTTCCAGTGAAGGAAAACTGCTTCTCTGCAATTCCTTAAATGTTTTTGTTTTGTTTTTTCTACCATCACTACTTCCCAGACCACCAACCCAATTTCCCCATAAAATACTTGTCCACAGTTCTGAAAGCCGAACTGAATGCTCAGGGAAAAAAAATGTTCATAAAACTTACTAAATCTAAATAAAAACATATTTCATACAACAAGCTTAAAGTCACTGCCTCTTCTGAACCATCGTCAATAACCAATGTCAGAATGACTGCACTGAAATTAGGAATGACGTCTATGAGCAACATAATCCTCGCACAGTATCATCAAGATTTTGAGAACAGCGGAAGAACAACTTGTTACTAATCTTCAAAAAAGGAATCACTCAGTGCAGTACAACCCCTTCAAAAACCTCACTCGGATCACTTAAAAAATCCAAGACCCACGCCCTGAACAACATGATCTAAGGGACACAATCCAACAGGCTGTTAAACTCAACTGCATACAACAAGCATAGAAGTCGCTGCCTCTTCTGAACCTTCTTCCACTGACTGAAAAGTCTCCCTGCACAAATTTAAAGGAAAAAAAAATTCAGAAAAAAGAATTAAAAAAGAGAATCCTGCAACACTCCTAAACCAGCACAACACCCTCTCAGAATGAAGCTCTAAATGCTCTCTCGTTGCTATCTCTTCCCACGCTTGGCCCCCAACGGCGGCTTCTGAAGCGTGAAGGGCTGCTTGGTGGCGGCCGACATGTTCATGTTGAGGGAGGCGTTGGCCGTGTTGTTCAGTGAGCCCAGCGTGCTGGCCAAGGAACTGCTGCTGGCAGAGGTGGTGGGGCCGGTGCCAAAAAAGGAAGTGGAGCAGAATCCAGCACCTGGGGCACCTGGCTGGCCCAGCAAGGACCCTGCAATTTGGAACTCAAAACACTGGCACATGGTTTTTTTTTAGAATCAGTATTGTCTGCTCACTATTCACACACACTAAAGATTAGTTCCTCAATAAATAGGTTCTCAACAACCACTTGAACACTTAATCACGCACACATACATGCATGCATGCACACACGCACACATACACACACACACACAAGAACATGCCTTCGGTTGACCAATTTTAACAATGTATGTTTCTCTATATTCATGAAATCCCAGTTAATATCAAGCCTTCACAAACAAAATCAGTTTACAATGCTGTTTATCATGGCTATAAAATTTTATACAGAATCTTTCCTTCTTTTTTTTCCTTTTAAACAGATTCTAGTTTGCTGGAAAAAAAGACCAAAAAAAAAGAAGAAAAGTTGTAGGGGAGAGGATGTCCACTACTTCCCAAAACCTTTAATCTACTGTCAGTTCCAGAACATAGAAAAATTCCAGTAACAAACCACAGATAACTGGAATACCAATGCTTTGAATTGTGGATGGAACTGGTGATTCTTTAATCATAAAATGTTTGGCTAAGTATTGCTGTTGGAGTTGGGAGTTTCTTTGCTTCCTCTTGTTTGCCAGTTTTGCTCTGAGAAACTGTGCAGTTACTGATGTTAATATCTTTGTTCTCAACCATTAATAAAGATGACAGCCTAAGTGGTGAGTGAATCAGAAATCTAGGTCTGAATCCGAATCTTAGTGCTTGGTTAGTCAAGGATGGAGACATTTTCCAATATCCCTTGACAACTTTAATACAAACCTGCCAGTGCAAATGCATGCAAATATCACCCATTGCATACATGAAAGGTAACACAATCTAAGTCAGAATTCAGTGGTAGATGAAAAATTTTGAATCATTTAAACAAAACACCCACTTCTTGGACAAATACAGACCTGTGGAAATTGCATCTCTCAATATGTCCCATAACCAATTAATGTTGGTTCGTTTCATCTGTTTCCAAAGTCAAACAGCAATTAAACAACACAGTTATCAACTTAAGTGTCTTCTGGTTGCTTTTCTATACATGTATGGTAAAGAATTAAACCATCATTTTCTCTTCCCCCATTCCCGGTAACACCTTCAGGTCTAAAAAAAAAACTTGCCATGGCAGTCATGAAAATTGGGAATTCTTTTTTTCCTTCTTAAACATTAGATCTGATAAATAGACTTACCATGACTCACTGGTACACAAGCCAACATGGTTTGGAGTTCTTACCTCAAAATATATATCCACACAAAAAACATGAAGGAAGGCTGTGACCAAAATAATGAAAGAGGACTGAAAAGCCACAAGAGGTGTCTATGACTCTTGGAAAAAGTGGCGTTTGTGCCTTCGTTGCAAAAAGAATTTAGCTAGGGACAAGCCCAACTATCAAAACAGGGTGGAGCCTGTACACAGACCACAATGCAGCTTGCATACAAGACACTGACTGGCATACCGAGAATTACATCTCTTTGCATTTACGTTTTTCTGTTCACAACCAATAATTCATTTTACCACGTATCATATCGACAAACACTGAGCTAAAACAGGAACCCCCTATGTTGTACCTTTTTGTGTACAAACAAGTCATATTAGTACATGTGTTCACAACATATATTTTGTAAACCTCATTTCACTAAAACCGTCTCACACCCGAAAAAAATCTGTTTCAACCATGGAGAAAGCACTGTCAAGTCCATGAAAACAATGACCCCCACCCCCACCCGACTGGCAGCTAAGTGAGTACAGAGAAAAGAGGAGTATCCAGCAAAGGAGTACCTCCTGTCCATCCACCCGAGGTGCCCTGTGCTGTGGGTCCACCACCACCACCACCACTGAACCATGCTGTGCCCATCCCCGTGGGGCCCATCAACCCTGCTACAGGTGGGCCTGCAGGCACACACCAACTAGTTAGTACCTGTCCGTAACAAGCGTTCATACAGGCCTTTAACCCTTTGACTGCTGCTGACGACATGCTCATCAGTCGCTTCACCAAGGTAAGACAGAGCTTACGGGTCAGGACATAAGTCACCACTCTGTGTTTGGATTTCTTCTTCTTTGGATTAAATTACTTTTATTCAGCAACATCAAATACACCACTGTTAAGTTCACAAAAAGGAGCGACTGGCTTTCAAACTGACTTCACGTCACCACGGTTCAGCAGTCAAGGGGTTAGTCACAACATCAAACCCTATGAGGTAAAAAATTAAACACTATTGCTTCAGTAATCCAGGTGAAAGGCACAGTGTTTTGATAGCTGAGTTGCACCCCTTGAATGAATTGCCATCTGCTATGCTGATGAGAACTGAGATTTCGGTTGAAAAGATCTTTTCAAGATTCGGGTTGTTTTGAGGTCCGTGTTTTTTTTGTTTTTTTTTCTTTTGACCATTATTTAGTTTAAATCAATAATCAGGTTGAACAATTCGCTGTTGTGCTGTATTAAATTTAATATCACTGACAGCTGTTGTGCTGTATCAATATCACTGACAGCTGTTGTGCTGTATTAATATCACTGACAGCTGTTGTGCTGTATCAATATCACTGACAGCTGTTGTGCTGTATCAATATCACTGACAGCTGTTGTGCTGTATCAATATCACTGACAGCTGCTGTAGCTGTATCAATATTACTGACAGCTGTTGTGCTGTATCAATATCACTGACAGCTGTTGTGCTGTATCAATATCACTGACAGCTGTTGTGCTGTATCAATATCACTGACAGCTGCTGTAGCTGTATCAATATCACTGACAGCTGTTGTGCTGTATCAATATCACTGACAGCTGCTGTAGCTGTATCAATATCACTGACAGCTGTTGTGCTGTATTACTATCACTGACAGCTGTTGTGCTGTATTACTATCACTGACAGCTGCTGTAGCTGTATCAATATCACTGACAGCTGTTGTGCTGTATCAATATCACTGACAGCTGTTGTGCTGTATTAATATCACTGACAGCTGTTGTGCTGTATCAATATCACTGACAGAAACAATGTTCTTAGGGGGTGGGCTGTCAGCAAGGACAGCAAACATTTTAAACTTTTACAAACACTGGATCATGAAAAAATAAAAAAGAGTTCAGAAAAAAGGCTTTTTTTTTTAACTTAAAAAAAACACCTGTATGAACCCTGTGTTAGTAAGGTGCCATGTATTAGTTCTGAACAAACAGAAACCATGAAAGTGAGAATGAAAAACAGATCAGAGGATTTCAAATACTGCATTAATCTGAAGGTCCAGGCATCTGTTGGTGTAAGGGTGGAGATGGAGATGTTTTTTCTGATCTCCCAGGTCAACAACTGTGCAGTCATACCAGTGTCATAATCCCCTTCATGGATATTTTCATGCAGAAATTCAAAATATATGTTAAAGATCTTGCAACCCATGTCAACCTTCACAGTATTCCGGAAACACAAACACACCCCAAATGCACACCATGAAAAGAGGATGTGGTTATCTTAGTATTAAAAGTCGAATGGTCATAGAATTAAAAGCCACTTAAAAATGAGCCACTTGCAAATGAGCCCACTTGTAATAAATGGGTCACTAAAACATGACCAAACTTGAACCTAAACTACTAAATAAGTGAGCCAACTAATGAATGAGCCACTTATAAATGATCAATTCATAAAATAAATAAGCCTACTTATAAATGAGCCACTATTAGATGAGCTTATTTTAAAATGAACAACTTATAAATGAGCCTACTTCTAAACGATCCTATTCCTAAATAAGTTACCGTGGGAGAGGAAAATCGTGAAAACAGAAGAAATAATGGATCTGCTTTCAACCTAGCCCACTCAAGCCACTAAACAAATACTTAAACCTCACATCATTAGCACTAAATACTGCTTTAAAACACATGTTCCAGGTGAACGTTCTGTTCACATTTCCCCGACTTCAGAAATGACAAGTTTTCTGGCCAGGATCTTTGGTTTCTTGTCACAAGTTTCTGTGCACAGGTTTCCTACATCGTTCCCCCAAATGCTGTCTCACAGAGGCTTTCTTTGTTGCCCAATTTTATTTTGTTCTGGGGCTCAGTTGTTCTTCTGCTTCCACCTGCTGGACCCATGTCAGTAACTGCGATACATATAAAACTGAGCATTTTTGTCATCAAAGAACTTATCTTGGAGGGATTGATTTTTTTCCTGAACTGCTTTTGCATGACTTTATTCCAGTTCTGCTTTTAGTTCTAATCCTTTTGCTTAACAATCATCTTTTCTTTCTTTTTTAAGATACTGCGCATGTTATGCTAATTTACAAAAAAAAGTGGCACTGACATTATTTTTTTCTTCCTCACTGAACTGGAACTGTACATGGCAAAGCGGACATAAAGCTCAGCAATGTAATGTCTGCATCATTTGTGGACTATTATGATCCCTGTCATGCAAAAGCTCAATGACTGGGCTTAAGCCCTTTAATGCTGCTGAAGAGCATGCTTGTCAGTCAGTGAAGTGTCATCACCTCAATGAAGTAAGACTAAGGTTTGGATGTGACTCACCACACATTATTTGAACTTTTTCCTCTTGAGAACATCACTCTTGCTCAGAAAAGGAAATTTAACCCTCTTAGAAGTAAGTAAGTATATATTAGTTCACCAAGGTTCAGCAAGCAAGGGGTTAACCCAATCCACAGTCAAGAAACGTGACAAACATTTAGTTTTCACCCTCAAGTCTGTACCGTGTGGAACACACACTGCACGCACACTACACGCACAGAGCCCACACAAAGTGTTTTGGCCATCAGATCAATACTATCAAGATAACAAACACACAACCACACACACACACACACACACACACATACACACAGAGTTGTGGCCATCAGGTCAATACTATGAACACACACACACACACACACACACACACACACACACACACACACACACACACACACACACACAAACAAGCAACAACCCAACGCACTTCATGAAACACTCACCATGGGGTTGCTGAGGGCGGTTAAGCACTGATGCCATGGCGGCAGCAGCAGGGTTGGTGATGCCGGGGAAAGGGGTGGGGCCAGCAATCTCCACAGGGCGGCGCTGAACCGGCCGTGCAGCCACTGGGGCGGGCTGCTGGAAAATGTTCTTGGTCTCTCCGTGGAAGATGCGGCGGTAGGTGAGAAACTGCTCCTTCTGAACCTGCAGGCAGAAACCAACCATCCACAGTGCTGAACAAAGTGAGGAAAATGTATGTGCAGCCATGGTGAACAAAACACAAAGCCAACAGTCTGGCATCTCAATAAATCACATATTTACTTCCTAAGCTTAACAAAGGTTGTTGGGTTGTTATTTTTTCCCTACAGAACCTCACTGTGACATCTCAACAACCACCAAAAACATCTCCAAGTTTAAAAATTTTTCCCTAAAGCATAATCTGAATCAAGAATTTGCTGCAGTGAGCTATATAAACTATCTTCCTCTAGTCTTACTTACTTAGCATTTGTTCATAAATTTTTCTTTGTTTTGTTTTTTTTTTACACATATCCACACACAAGTACACACACCATACATCCAACATCACTTAACGTAAATGACAAGACATTAATCCTTTCGCCCCTTAACAGTTCACTGCCACAGGCGACTTTAGAGGACATCAAGGGGTCTTGTTAAAGGGACTGTTTTTCATGTTGTAACAAAGCTTGACAGCGGTAGCCAACTTTCTCGCACAGCAGGAAACTGACTAACCTCCCCTCCTTGAGGGAGTTGGAAGCGAACAAGTCCACTGTGTTATCCTGACATTGACTGAATTGTGTGACTGACAGCGTCAAGCCTAAAATATTTGGTGCTGAATCACAGTCATTACCTAATGTTATTCTCAGTGGTGATGAATTCACTGAATGTCAAATGTTACTGATTCATTATGTGCTGAATGTGAATTCTGTTGAATTGTGTTGTGTTGACTGAAAAAGAACAGAACCTTCTTTGCAAGGGGCGAAAAAAAAAGGAAAGAATATTTGGCGCTGGGGAGTGTTTTTCACACAGAGACCTGGCGGTGTAAGAGTGAAATCACAGAAAGAGGCACTGACCTTGATGGCCTCGTGGATCTCCTGCAGGTGAGCAGCCAGAGCGATGAAGGACTCATGCTGGCGGCGGATGAGGGTGAAGACCTCATCAGGCGAGTGACGTACAGGCTGCTGTAGGGCTGACAGGTGGCTCTCCAGCATCTCAATCTGCTGCCTGTATGACAGCATCTGGCCCTCAAACTGCTCCACCATCTGCTCAAAGTACCTGTAACACACCAGCAGGCCCGTCACTGCCGTTGGTTCCCAGAAATTTTCCAGGGAAAAAATAAAACTTCCATGACAATTCCTGGGCTTTATTTTGAAACTGACAGATACAATCTACCCCTAAAACTGCTCCACCATCTGCTCAAAGTACCTGCAACACCCCAGCTCCATGTTTTCTTTTTATTTTCATGGGTCAGTTCCTCACGGTTTTTCAGGAAAAAAAAAAAAAGTTTCATGGCTGTTCCTGGGCTTTGATGGTAAACCGACAGAAACAATGTACCCCTCAAACTGCTACACCCTCTACTCAAAGCAAATGCAACATCCTAGTGGGCTGTTACTGCTTTATGTTTTCAACAGTTCATTCCTCAACATTTTTTTTTTTTTCTAGGGAAAAAAATTCAGGACCTTTCCTGGGCTTTGTTAGTGAATTGACAGGAACAATGTGCCCCTCAAAATGCTCCAACATCTGCTCAAATTACATGCAACAGTCCAGCATGTGAGGTGACTACCTTTTGTTTGCTAGGGTTAGTTCCCACAGGTTTTTCAGGGGGGAAAAAATCAGAACTTATCCTGGGCTTTGTTAGTAAACTGACAGAACTTACAAACTGGCCCTCAAACGGCTCCACTCTCTTCTCAAATTACTTGACAACACCCCAGTGGGCCAGTCACTACTTTTTGTTTTCAAGGGATGGTTCCTAAAGGGTTTTTTTTTCTTTTTTCTTGGGCTTTGTTGGTAAACTTCAAGGACTGCAAAAAAAGCAATATCAACATGTCTAATTCTGATAGTGACTGTCACAATATGATGCGGGCAAGCAAACAATGTTATGTCATAAAATCATGTTATCATAATTTCTGGGTCAGTCAGCATTGTGAAAGCTTCTCTTCCTAAAGATATTTGGAGAACTCAGTTTCATCAGAATTTTGCTGACTTCAATGCAAAATTATGGTTGACAACTTTTGAGAAATAAAAAAAGGACTTTTACAGTTTTTGGCCTATGCTCGTTTTCCAGCATTTTTTAAGATCAAAAAGGAAAAGTACATCAAATCAGACCTCCTAAATAGAAATGAACAACTGATAAAGTCAGCAACAGAAACCTGTTGCACATTACCTAAATTACTACCCACCCCCCACATTATCTACATTACCCATCCCCCACATTATCTTCATTACCCACATTATCTTCATTACTACCCATCCCCCACATTATCTTCATTACTACCCATCCCCCACATTATCTACATTACTACCCATCCCCCACATTATCTACATTACTACCCATCCCCCACATTATCTACATTACTACCCATCCCCCACATTATCTTCATTACTACCCACATTATCTTCATTACTACCCATTCCCCACATTATCTACATTACTACCCATCCCCCACATTATCTTCATTACTACCCATCCCCCACATTATCTTCATTACTACCCATTCCCCACATTATCTTCATTACTACCCATCCCCCACATTATCTTCATTACTACCCATCCCCCACATAATCTAAATTACTACCCATTCCCCACATTATCTTCATTACTACCCATCCCCCACATTATCTTTATTACTACCCATTCCCCACATTATCTATATTACTACCCATTCCCCACATTATCTTCATTACTACCCACCCCCCACATTATCTTCATTACTACCCATCCCCCACATTATCTTCATTACTACCCATTACCCACATTATCTAAATTACTAGCCACCCCAAACACAAACACCCTGAAGGTAATGAGTAAAATTTCAACAGTGGCACTCACTCTAGGGGTGCTGTGTTCTCATACTGGAGCCCTGGAGGAATATCTTTAGTACGTTGTGCCATCTCTGCATTTTTCAGCTCCTGAAAAGTTGACGCTTGGTTACTAACTCATGCATGCAAAACTTGTATTGCAAATTATGAATATAACTGAACTGTAAGTCAGGGGACTCTGCACCATCATACAGCCATTCATACTGATTCATGCACCCCAATATACAAAATTCAGTCTTTAACCCAGAACCATAAGACCATTTTTCAACCAATGTACTTAAACTTGAATGTCTTTTAGCAAGAACAATGAACAATGACATAAATGTGATCAATGCCATAATCTAATATATAAATATCAAAGGACTAAGTGACATCCACAGAGGTCAAGCTTTGTGTGCTTACTCTGCCAAAGAAAGCCATACAGATCAACTTATGTGCTTTTTGGCTTTGGTCACAGCCCGGAGTCATAATCACTCTCTGAATTAGAGTAAGCAGCATTAATTAATCAAGTAGCAACGTGGATTCACCATAAAACTCACCAGTTTGACCAGTTACAAAATACATAACATTCAAGGGCATGGTCAAACTCTGCACGAACAATTTCATTGGCCAATCGTCACATGCACAGTGGCTTCAGTAGCTCTGAATCAGAGTCACAAGTCAACCTACTTCTACATTCTCCATGCTACCTAATGTCTGTTCTACACACTCGTTTGATTCCCGCCAAAGCTGGTTACAACTGCTAGTATCACACAAAGAGCCAAACGACACAGCCAACAGAGTACCTGTGTCATTTCGCCTTTCAGTTTCTCCAAGGTACAGGCATTGCGCTGCAGGCCGTTGGACACGACTGACAGAAGCTGCTTGAGGGCGGCAGTGTCTTCCTGAACACGCATCAGTGGTTTGGACGACATGCGGACAATGTCTTCCCGCACAGCTTTCTCTCCCTTCACATACTTCCTGCAATCAGCATTGGATATATCGGTTTAGCCTGCCTGTTCACAGACCAGTGAAAACTCAATATTCATTCAGAACACTGGATGAATTTCTTTATAATCAGAACACACGTTACTCTTTTTAGGTACAGACTGAAGTTTTCATTTATAATTCTATCAGTATTCTATCAGTTTTCTACAAAGTACTGAGTGGATGTCAGAACAATTGTATGAAAAATTACAGATGGGTAGCAGAACAATTGTATCAAAATTTACAGAACAAACAAAAAAATTTTTTTCATGTGTGATATCTATTCTTGTGTAAATATAACGCTTCAGTGACAAAGCCACGCTGCAGTCTGTCACCAGAACACACACAGGACAAAGCAACACTCACTGCAGTTCGTCACCAGAACACATATAGGACAAAGAAACACTCACTGCAGTTCATCACTCGAACACACACAGGACAAAGAAACACTCACTGCAGTTCGTCACAAGAACACACACAGGACAAAGCAACACTCACTGCAGTTCATCACCAGAACACACAGAGGACAAATCAACACTCACTGCAGTTCATCACCAGAAAACACAGAGGACAAATCAACACGTCACCAGACCACACACAGGTCAAAGCAACACTTGCTGCAGTTCATCACCAGAACACACAGAGGACAAAGCAACACTCACTGCAGTTCATCACCAGAACACACACAGGACAAAGCAACACTCACCTCAGTTAATCACCAGAATACACATCACAAAGCAACACTCAATGCAGTTTGTCACCAGAACACACACAGGACAAAGCAACAGTCACTGAAGTTCGTCACAAGAACACACACAGGACAAAGCAACACTCACTTCAGTTCATCACCAGAACACACACAGGACAAAGCAACACTCACTGCAGTTCATCACCAGAACACACACAGGACAAAGCAACACTCACTGCAGTTCATCACCAGAACACACAGAGGACAAATCAACACGTCACCAGAACACACACAGGACAAAGCAACACTCACTGCAGTTCATCACCAGAACACACAGAGGACAAAGCAACACTCACTGCAGTTCGTCACCAGAACACACAGAGGACAAAGCAACACTCACTGCAGTTCATCACCAGAACACACACAGGACAAAGCAACACTCACTGCAGTTCATCACTCGAACACACAGAGGACAAAGAAACACTCACTGCAGTCAACACACAGATATAAAAAGCATTTTTTACTTCAACTGAGCTGTGATAACACAGGGAACATCAAACGAAGACAAAGGAAAAAGTAAACTCAATGGTCATCACAGATAACAACAAGAGGACAAATCAACAAATCATTCATCAACAAACCAAAAAACAAGAGACAATTTAAACAAAACAGAAAACAGTGTATAGAACATTCGAATGTTCATAACAATAAAGAACAACAACCCAACGATGCAGTTAATCACCATAACACACATCGACAATGCATCACCAATGCATTCAAACACAGAACACACAAGACAAGCAACACGTGCGCACAACAACACACACACATAAGCACAACAAAACCACACACCATCATCCGAAACATCACACATGCGAAAGTCACACTCCCCCAGTCACCAGTAACACCTGAGAGTGGCAAAAACACTGCACGCAGTTCTAGTCAACCCAACCACACAGACCAGTGGAACACTGTGTGGTTTTCACAGAAAACACAGAAAGAAACTACACTGTCATTCGTCACAAGTTCCATGCAGTGGACTAACAATCAATCTTCAGTTAACATTCACCGGAAAATACATATAGGTCAAGCACAAAGTCACTGCATTTCAAAAACAAAAGAAAAAAACTCACCACTGTCAAAGGACACATATCCTGGCACCAAATCAATCATTATATTGCAGTTTGTCTCTCTTTTAACACATAAGTGATAAATTCAAGATTCATATGTCGTACTCCAGAACCCGAAGGACAAAGCACATTTCCTAGCTTTCCACCAGAAATCCCATTTCCAAAGCTTTCCACTTTCAGTGACTGTCAAAACCATCAAGAAGCAAATGCAAAATCACTGCGTTATCACCAGAACCACCACAGGTTTTTTTCAAAGCAAAACCATGCAGTTTCATCACCGGAAACTACACAATTTAGACAAAGAACATCATAGCAGTTGTAAGAATCAAATCATGGAAAAAACAACCTCACTGCAGTTTGTCACCAGAACACACACAGGACAAAGCAACACTCACTGCAGTTCGTCCACAGTCACCACCAACTGGTCAGGAATGAAGGCTTCTTTCACCGCTTTACCCTCGGCACTGGTGCCAGAGCCTCCAGCCCCACCTACATGCAGACAATAGGTGAAAATCAGGTGAGCTCACTCTACTTCCTCACTGCGAAGTCAAGCCATCAGATATAAATATATTCATCTGTCTTATACTGTGGCAACAAATGAGCTGATATTGATGAACAAATGGTGACTGCTGGACCTTTTAAAACGAAGTTAAAATGGTTAAAAATGGTTTAAAATCAAAGGTACCTTAAGATGAAGATAAAAACTGAGCTGATAAAATACAGACAAATAATTTCTAAGAATAAAAAATTAGAAAAAGCGTATCTTAGAAAAAAAATCAAAATACAGTGTTTAGAATATTAAAATTTTCTATTAACAATAAAAACAACAACCCCAAACTGTATGAAGTTCTAATCATGCACATACACATCCGATCATGCATGCACAAATGCAAACACAGACACACACACACACACATACACGCGCGCACACACACACACACACACACATACACACACACAAACACGCACACACCAACATCCCTGCACACACACTCACACACCTGCTGATGAAGTTTTGGGGTCCACACCCCCAAGCCCAGTGAAAGTGGGTGCCGTGGAGGTCTTGGCAAAAATACTGGCCGCAGTGGTGCTTGTGGCAGCCCCAAGTCCTCCCAGACCCAGTGTCGGAGCACTGGTGGTGGTGTTCCCTGAAAGACGAGAAAGGAAATACACAGTCATGGTACTCACAAGGTTCCCTGCAGGTGTGACCTAACCAAATCCAATGCTTGTATTGTTCCAGACATTTTCCAGACCAGGCTGAAAATTATCCATTATATGTCAAGCACAAAGTCAAACTGAATTTAAAAAAAAAAAAAAAATTTGTCTGCTTCACCACTGTCAAAAGCGATCAGCGGATATCCTGGCACCAATATTCAATTTTCATTATTTTTTATTTGTTTCAGTGTTGTTGTTTTCTTCTTCTTTTTTAACGCATTAAGTTTTGTTAAATGGTACTTTTTGAGGATTTTGTTAAAATGTCAGTAATCTTCCAGACCCTGAAGGGCAAAGCACATTTTCCTAAGACTTTTCCAGCCCTAGAAATAGTTCTCTCATTTTCCAAGACTTTTCCAGACTTCCGTGACTGTGCAAAACCTGCAAGAAAGCAAATGCAAAATCATGCTGCTTATAGCAGAGCCGACCACAAGGGGCCTTCTCAGTGCTGTTGCTAAAAGCAAAAACCATGAGTCAGATAGTATCATCACTGGGAAAACTTTGTACACAGATTCAGACCACAAAACAACGTATAAACAGTTGAATGAATTTGCAAATCATGGTAAAAAAAAATAAACCTGCAGCATTTTACAGATAATAATAATAATAATAATGGATACTTATATAGCACACTATCCAGAAATCTGCTCTAGGTGCTTTACAAAAACGCTTTTGATAACATAAAACATTATATCTATGTTACATACACACACCAAAATGTGACCACACACACACACACACACACACACACACGCACGCACGCACGCGCACACACACACGCACGCACGCACGCACACACACACACTGCATACATACATTTTAACATACATGTGTATCTAACAGCTACCCTAACACATACGCACACATAGGCAGGCACAAACTTACATAAACACACGCACACACAATACACATTCATATACATGCATGTAGTTGTGGACCTGCCACAATTGAACTTATTGCTGAGGGAAAAGGTGAGTTTTGAGACGAGATTTAAAAGATGCGAGGGAATCAGAATGACGGAGGTTATCAGGGAGCTTGTTCCACGTCTTTGGCGATTGAAAAGAAAACGATCTGTGTCCATAGGTCTTACTTCTGACGTGAGGTATCCTGAGAAGTCGAGTATCAGAGGAAGAACGGAGCTGGCGAGACGGGGTATAGATATAATGATGCCAAAAGTTGATATATTGTAGAGGTTATAACTTAATTAGTACTGGTGACAATTAACAGATCTCTGAGAACCATACACACAGAAAAGGTGACTGTAAGAGAAGGGCAGGGAGAACACATTTCAAGTCTTCCCCTTCCATGAGCAATCCAATCAAATTTCTCTCTTTTCCTGAGTAGAGAACTAGCTGACAGAAATCACAACACACACACGCACTCACTCAAACAAACATACATGCATACAGATCACACACAGTGACACACGCATGCAAAAACACATCAGATTATTATCTGCACTTAATAAAAAGAAAAGTTCTCTCACCAAAACTAAAAAAACAGCTCATGTACATGTACAAACACACACACACGTACACACAAGCACACACACTCTAATCCTGATTCTCTCACCAAAACTAAAACCGCCCAAGCCGCCACCGGCTGTCGTGGTGGCAGTCCCAAAGGGCAGACCAGTGGCAGCACCAGTAGCGGTCGTAGTGGTGGCAGCACTGGAACCGGGTGTCAGTCCAAAGCTGAAACCTGTTGATGGAGCCGTGGTGGTGGTGGGAGCTGCTGTGCCACCCAGACTAAAGCCCCCTGTTGCTGTGGTGGTGGCAGCTGCTAAATAAATCCATGCAACATTAAACTTTTTTGTTGTTGTTGTTGTTGATGATGGTGTGTGGGTTTGGATTGTTTATTTCCTTTTCCATAAGATAACCAACATTAACCAGTCACTGAGAAGCAGTATTTCATATATTTTTTATGTGATTATGGTGTTTTTCAAATAATTTTGATGTATTTTTCGGTGATTTTTTTTTTTTTTTTTTTTTTTTTTTATAATTAATTTTCATAATGTTATTTATAATCAAAGGTTCACTGGTTCCTTCACATTATGTCTTTATTGTCCATTTTAAAACCAGAGAAAATTGTCTTTGGTCATCTCTGCCACAAAAACAGCATTCTCAATCCAAAACATCACACTTCAACGCAACCAATAAGACAAATTTGGAATTATATTTTCTAATTTCTACATACATGCAACTTTGCAAGACGAGACTGTTTCCACTAATATATCTTTACAGTATCAGCCCATGGAATCTGCTGACACCAAAGACTGACAGCTACTCTGTCTCCATATGAAATTGAAAATAAAAATATCTTCTTTGTTATTTTATAAGACTTTTACCAAATCCAATGTCTGTTATTCAGTGGCCAATAAACAGCAAAACAGGTTCATGTTATTACTCTACATATTCACCACTATTCATCATCACTTTTTATACCATCCTTGAGACTATTGGTGTTTTCTTTTCTTTTCAAACAAAAACAGTTCTTAAAACTTAAAAGTTTATATGCACTTAGTGCAACTTAAGATGACCACACAACATACGTGCTGTCAAACCAAAGCTGAAGCCGCCTGCTGTAGTTGTCTTGGTGGCAGCACCAGGTAAAGAGAATCCCCCCAGGCCAGTGGAGGCAGCAGTGGTCTTGGGGTTGAGGCTGAAGTTGAGGGTGCTGGTCGCAGTGGTGGCTGGCGCCAGGCTGGGCATGGCTAATGTTGCTGCAATGTCATCGCATAAACATGAATGCACATACACACATGCGCATGAATGCACACACACACACACACACATGAATGAACATACACATACACTTGCATAAATGAAGGAACCTGATTAATAAAGGGGTGTAAACACTTCCACACAGCACCACCCACACACGACAAACACACACATAAAAACAAGAGATAATCCAATGCCCGCATAGCAGACAACACAAACAGATGGACATTATACTATTATACTAATACATATTTGCTTTAATGTTTCCAATCATTGAAAAAGGGAAGTGGTTTTTTTACTTGGACCTCTCTTATAGTTATACCCCTGAAAGAAGTGAATGAATCACTCTGAGTTCTTGTCACACCTTCACCTTCACCTTCACCTCTCCCGTAGTCTGGGTTCAGACCGTTGGGGCACCGCTGCTGACCTGGCCACCACTCCTCTCCACTCTTCACGGTTTTCTGATTTCCTCAGGGCGTCACCGAGCGTCAAGCCTGTCCACCCCCGGATGTTGTCTTCCCATCTCTTCTTCTGCCGTCCTCTCCTTCTGCCTCCTTGTACGGTGCCTTGCAGGAACGTTTTGGCAAGACCAGATGATCGGGAGATGTGTCCATACCATCTAAGTTTGCGTTTTTTCACTATGGACAGAAGGTCTTCGTAGGGTCCAATACTTTGCTGGATTCTGTTCTTCACTTCCGTGTTAGTGATGTGGTCTCTGTAGGAGATGCCAAGTAGTCTACGAAAGCATCTCATCTCGACAGCTTGGATTCTTCTCTCGATGTCTGCAGTCAGGGTCCAAGTCTCGCAGGCGTAGAGCAATATTGATATAACCAGGGAACGCATCAGTCTGATTTTTGAGCTGAGAGCGATGTTTTTGTTGTTCCAGATGGTGTTCAGCTTGTTGAGTGCCGTTGTTGTTTGGGCAATTCTCGAGAGTACTTCTGGTTTAGATCCTTCATCTGACACGATTGCTCCCAGATATTTGAAGCTGTGGACTGTTTTAAGCTTTTCGTCGTTGACTTTGATGTCAATGCTGATGCCGTTGGTGTTGTTAGTCATCAGTTTGGTTTTCTCCGCACTGATTTGCATTCCATACGATGTGGAGGCTTTGTCTAGATGTTTGACCAGGCTTGCCAGTTCTTCTTCTTTTCCAGCCAGTCCATCAATGTCGTCGGCAAAACGTAGGTTTGTGATTGTTCTGCCGCCTATGCTGACTGTTCCTACATGCTCTTCCAGTGCGTCAGTCATTATTCTTTCTAAGAAGATGTTGAAGAGTGTTGGGGAGAGTAGGCAGCCTTGTCTCACTCCGACTGTGGTTCTGAACCAGTCCCCGATGCTATTGTTGAGGTAGACGGCGCTGGTGGCTTTGTCATAGAGGTGCTGTATCAGTCTAATCAGGTTGGCGTTGATGTTGTACAGATTCATGGTAGCCCACAAAGCTGCATGCCAGACCCTGTCAAATGCCTTCTTAAAATCAATGAAGACATGGTAGAGGTCTTGTTGGTGTTGATGGTACCTCTCACATAGCAACCTCAAGTTGAAGATTTGTTCAGTTGTGCTCCTTCCTGGTCTGAAACCTGCCTGTTCTTCAGCAATGATGTTTTCTGCTTGTGGTTTCAGTCTGTTAAGCAGGATTTTCAACATGACTTTGCTGGGATGACTAATCAGGCTGATGGTGCAGTAGTTTTGACACTGCTGGAGATTGCCCTTTTTGGGAAGGGTGATGATCAGTGATTGTGTCCACGGTGTGGGCCATTCCCCTGTTTGCCAGATCTTGTTGCAGATTTTCAGTAGCACATCTATCATAACTTCACCCCCTGCTTGGACCAGTTCTGATGGGATGTTGTCCACTCCTGCCGATTTCCCTTTTTTCAGCGATGCTATTGCTGCCTCTATTTCTTCACGGAGTATGGGGTGATTACTGTTATCAGTGGCTGGTGGGACATTCAGTATTGTCACAAATGAAAGAAAAAAAAATTAAATGCATACATTTGAAATGAAAACTAAACAGTCATTTTGAAATATAAAACAGTTTAAATCAGTAATGATCAAGGTCTAACCAATCTTTATTTATATATCTATTTTAGGTTTGTTTATTTCAAAACAGATAACATCAATTGACTCTAAACTCTCACTTAAAAAGTTAAAACTTCAGTTAAACTATAACTTAAAAATGCAAAATGAAAATCAAACTAAATGAGAATAAAGGAACAAAAATACAGAGGATACAGAACATTATTAAAATGACATTGTACACATAATACTATAATCAGAATTTAACTAATACTTTAATTGGCAAACTTACGGGCTGCCGTCGTCTTTTGTGCACCAAATGAAAATCTGGAAGAAAAAATCCAAATGTTTGCATTTACTCAGGACCTGCAAGTCCTGGACTATCACAGCAGAATTTCAAAGAAAGAACCAAGTAGTAAAGTGAGTAAAAACTAAAAAGTAAATGTGAGGCATTTCAGAAGAGTCCTTGGCACCTTGTACAATACAATGACAACATAACAAATGAAGAAGTCAGGAAAATGGCCAGATATCAATTCTTTTTATCACTCTGGTCAGTATCACGACTTTCTCAGACTTCTGACCAAATGTAAAAAAAAAAAAAAAAAAAAAAAAAAAAAGAGGAAAATATGATTAAATCATCAATAAATGGCCATGTGACAAAATATGACAAGCTCTCCAAAACCATTCTTCTGGGGAAAATGCAGAGGAAAATAAGATGAGGCAGACCAGACAGCAAAAGAAGTCGGCAAGCAACATCACTCATTGGACACAGGGCTCAATACTAACGATTGCCCAGCCGCTCAGGGCAAGTGGATCATGTCAGGCAAACTAAGCCCTTTTTGTATTTGCCCCATCCAGCAAGCAATATCTTTCAAGACCACATGCAGTTTGTTGTTATTTTTCAAGAATATCGGTAACACTTCAGAAAAACAGAGATACTCTAGCAGATTCTTTAGCAGATGTTTTGAGTCATGACTGATTGGCAGAGTGAAGTACCGGTAGACATTTGTGCAGCTCTAAGGGCTTACATAAGGCGACTTG
>NC_134899.1:9164110-9211610 GCF_041734735.1 Babylonia areolata
GCCGACCATTCAAATGGTGGAGATTTAACTCGAAAGGTGTGTGTGTGTGTGCGCGCGCGCGCCCGGCGCGTGTAAGTGTGTGTATAGCAGTGTGTGTGTGTGCATGTGCGTGTGTGCGTGCGTGTGTGTGTGTGACTGTGTGTGCAGTACGTGCGTGCGCATGATAAAGACGGATACACACCCACACTGAAGTAGGTATATTTACACCCCAGGCACACGGACAAAATTATCAGTATGATACATACCCAGAATTCAGTCGGCTAGACGACTTAATCCACATTTTGCACTCTCCTGGTCTTGTTTTTTTGGCAACTGACAACTGTGACAAAAACAGCCGCATCTTCTTTTTTGATCGACAAAGTGAAACACATGTGAACTGCGCTCACACTGACGACCAAGTGTCCCTAATGTTCACAAGCACACCCACATCTTAACATTCCTCCGCCGAGGTCAGTGATAACCCCAATTAAATATGGGAACTAAGCCGGTGAGCATAATTCATACTCTTGTATCGAATCATCGTGTTCTTGTAGAAAAGTGCAGCGACTCCGGCAGAGGTACTATGCAAACATGCACCGCCTGTTTCGGTTTCAGTGTCAAAGCGCGCATATTGATCAACGGTAATACGTTACACCGCATCTGCTGTTGAAAAAAAAAAAAAAGAAAAGAAAAAAAAAGAAGAAGAAGCAGATGCTTGACACTGGGATTATACGAATTCCTACAAACCCAACGCTCTGATCAGGCCGTGAGTTGACGTTTTGATAGACTGACGGAGATCAAACTAAAGGATATGCACAGGGCAGCGAGCAAAATGGGAGGAAAAGGAAAAATTGAGAAAGAGGTAATTGATAATGTTTATTCCCCCACCCCCACCCCCCACCCCTCCCTTGCACCCTTGCAATGTTTGTGTGTGCTAAAATCAATATTTATTTGTATGTTGCATTTCACAGCCGGTGCACACTCATATAACTTGATGTCAGTGGTAATTATAACATGTTATGGGTATTTTAAAAGATAAGAAGGAACATCAAATAGACTGCAGATAAAAGGAATTAAAAACAAAAAAATGACACAAGAGAAGAAAAACAAGTAAAATGAAGAAGGTATAAAATTGATAATATATATATATATATATATATATATATATATATATATATATATATATATATATATATATATCCTGAATGACGCGGATAATTTTTCTTAACACTTTCCCTTCTCCCATCCCTACCTTCCTCAATGGCACCTCCCCCCCCCCCAATTAAACCACCACCACCCAAAACTGAAACTGCCATGCATGCAGTCTTTTTCGTGTCGGGTATCTGTGACGGGCGCAATAGCCGAGTGGTTAAAGCGTTGGACTCTCAATCGGAGGGTCCCGGGTTCGAATCACGGTGACGGCGCCTGGTGGGTTGAAGGGTGGAGATTTTTCCGATCTCCCAGGTCAACATATGTGCAGACCTGCTAGTGCCTGAACCCCCTTCGTGTGTATATGCAAGCAGTAGATCAAATACGCACGTTAAAGATCCTGCCTGTAATCCATGTCAGCGTTCGGTGGGTTATGGAAACAAGAACATACCCAGCATGCACACCCCCGAAAACGGAGTCTGGCTGCCTACATGGCGGGGTAAAAACGGTCATACACGTAAAAGCCCACTCGTGTGCATACGAGTGAACGTGGGAGTTGCAGCCCACGAACGCAGAAGAAGAAGTGTCGGGTATCTGTGATTTGCAGACTAATCGATCAACGATCCATCTTTCACTCCACACCTCCCGGCCCTGCTACGCATTCACATACACTGAGAAAGTGGCATTAAAAAAAAAAAAAACAGAAAAAAACACCTTTCTCCACAACAGTGCGTGGGAAGCTGACAACTCGCCTCTCCCCTCCACCCAATACTCTGTCTCCCTCCCTCCCTCCCTCCCCTCCTCTCTCTCATTTATCTTTTGTCAAACAAAAGTGTAACAACAATATAACTAAAGGAACTAGCGTTTTGTTGAATATTGAAAAGGCAATAATTAATAGCTGTTAAAATGTCCAATTAAACACAGATACGCACTTCTCTCTCTCTCTCTCTCTCTCTCTCTCTCTCTCTCTCTCTCTCTCTATATATATATATATATATATATATATATATATATATAATTTCTGTAAGGTGAAACCGGGAGGTATCATTTGTATGCGAAAACTGTGAAGCGAATCAAGTGTTATTTTTGGTTTAAACTGTTGAACTTGCCTCAAAGTAGATTTTTATAAACATGCATACTATATGATATTATCCCAGATAGAGAAAAGAAAAGAAAACTGGGCTTCTTTTGTAAGAAACGTTTTATCAGAAAATGGTTTTGCAACTGTGTGAATGTGTTAAGGTGTAGGATATGAGCAAACGTATATTTCAGAATTCAAAATCCAGACAGCTTGATATGTTTAAACAAAACTGGCATTCAGACATAGTATGTAAGGATACATACAGCTGGTACTATTCATCTGAAAGTACATTCCAAGCTGAAAAATTCCCAACTGTTACTACGAATAAAAGCCATCGTACAGTGATGGCCCAATTCAGATTAGGAACTCTAGGCTTTTTGCCAGGTACGTCCACAAATTCTCCATGTTCTTTGTGTAACTTCACAGTTGATAATGAAATTGGTTTCACCAACCTTAGACAACATTCATTGACTAACCGAATTGCACAAATACCAACCAAAGTTAAACTTGCACAAAATACTAACACGTTCAAAAATCTCCTTGACACCAATACCATCTTAAAAGAATTTTTTTTTTATGATGAATGAAACAAAAAGTTCTTGCAGAATCGTACTTGTGTACCCCGCCCAACAACAACAAACAAAAGAAGAAAATTTAAAAAAAAGAAAAAGAAAGAAGTGAAGATGAAGATTCGATGAAAAAGCCGAGAGGTCTAGGCAGATAACCTGCCAGTCCCTATATACTACTACTACTACTACTACTACTACTACTACTACTACTTGTAATGGTTTGAGAACTAAATGTATGATTTTTTTTAATAAGAATTTCCAAAAGGAAAGGACCTTTTGTGCATGTTAACAAGTCAAGATCACGAGTTGATAATCGTGATGGCAAAATTTATTTCAGAGGCTTTGAAGATAAGGCAAAAATCACTACAAACAGATACAAACAGCGTGGTCAGATAGCTTTGAATTTTTCTTCTTTAGCCAGTATTGAAATCTATTGCACTGACAGATGAATGAACGGAATTATCACATGTTGGGTGGCATGTTGTTTGCTGCCTTTTTTTTTTTTTTTTTTTTTTTTCTTTTTTTTTTTCAAAGAAAGAACTTTGTTTTGTTTCAATATTTGCTTTCACCATTTTCTTTCTTCTCCTTCTTCTTCGTTCGTGGGTTGCAACTCACACGTTCACTCGTCTGTACACGATTGGGCTGTTGCGTGTATGACCGTTTTTACCCCCACCATGTAGGCAGCCATTTTTCGGGGGTGTGCATGCTGGGTATATTGTTGTTTCCATAACTCACCGAACACTGGCATGGATTACAGGATCTTTTACGTGCGCATTTGATCTTCTGCTTGCGTTTTCACACGAAGGGAGTTCAGACACATGCAGGTCTGCACATATGATGACCCTGGAGATCGCAAAAATCTCCACTCTTTACCCACCAGTCGCTGTTGCCGAGATTCGAACCCGGGGCCCTCAGATTGAAAGTCCAACGCTTTAAGCACTCAGCTATTGCGCCCGTCATTTCCATTCGTTTATTCTAATGTGGTGTTATACAACCCATGTCATAAGGACCTCATGACATTAAATTATGGTAAGCTACTTAGATGTGTGATGAGTATCTGTAGATGTGTGAAAGCAAGGGTGAGTTTCAGTTTCAGTTTCAGTAGCTCAAGGAGGCGTCACTGCGTTCGGACAAATCCATATACGCTACACCACATCTGCCAAGCAGATGCCTGACCAGCAGCGTAACCCAACGCCCAAGGGTGAGATGTGGAGGTAACTTGACTGATCATATACAATGTTCTACTGGTGTTAATCAAGGAGATGTATACAGCCCTGTTTTGCCATCTCTGTTCATAAACGAGCAGACTTCTAAAGTTATTAGACATGGAGAGCATGGTCCTCAGTTTGTATTAGTGACTTCTTAGAAATATTCATACTTCTTTGGGCTGACGATGTTGTTTTGATGTTCGAAACAATTATTGGTTTACAAACACAGTCAAATACTTTATACAGAGCTGCTAATTCACTTCAGTTGAAAGTTAACATGTCAAAGTGTAATATAATTGTGTTTAGAAAAGGAGAGGGGGTACTTATAGGGATAAGAGAAAAATTAAATTATTTGAGAGTCAGATTAAACCTATTACATTTTACGGAGCTGAAATATGGGTTCTGTAGAATTCAGCAATTCACTGTGAAAATGTTTATTAGCATTGAAGAAATTTCTTGGAGTGACTATGGAAACGCCGAATGATTTGATCTGTGCTGAAACAAATATTTATCCCCATGTATCTGAATTATGTCATCAGATGCGTTTCTTAGTAGTTAAGAAATAACGCGAAAATCTAAGAAAACAGCCAAAAAAGCTTACTACATGTCATAGGATTTTGATAGCGGAGGCAGAACGAACTGGGTGTCAAAGGTGAGGATAAGTGAAATTTCATGAATTAGGTTTTGCTTACGCAGGGCTAAATCAGGGAGTGGAGGATATGAATATAGATTTTTACGTGGACTCCGTTCGAGACTAATCGATCGACTGCCGTTGGCAAGAATGGTCGAGTCATATTCAAGATAGCGCTCGATTTGATTTTTTTTTTTTCATGCACAGATTAACTTCAGACATACTGTACTAGTTTATTTGACTATGAATATGGATAGACATTTAAAATGTATTATGGCTAGTTTTAGATTTGGAATTTATTATTTGTTTATGCATTATCAGTTACTGTTACAGACTGAACATAATTAAAGAGGCCTTATTTGCCCTTTATGTAAAGGTGCGAAAGATAATGAACTGCATTTTGTACTCTGTTGTCCTATGTTAGACGATCTTAGAGATCAGCTAATACTAACGTTCAAACTTTCATAGGCAACCAACCATGCTCAGATTATCTTTTCCTTTGTCATCCGCTAACGAACACGTTCAGTAATAAACTTGTGGCAATTTATTTACATAAAGCCTTAAAAGTTAGAAATATTAAATCCAGCTGTGTGAGTGTAAAGCCTTAAAAGGCAGAAATATGAAGTACAGTTGAATGTGTGTTGATTTTCCCACTGTGTCAATTTGTGTGAATTGGAAATACATTATAAGATAGGCATACAACTCAGTGATGAAAGTTCTCTCTCATTTTTAAGTTAGATGGTTTTTATTCAACATATATCTATATGGAATATATCACTGGGAAATGATTGTGTACACCACCCCTTTATGTGAGGGGTCATGGCCTGTATTGAATAAAACATCCGTATCCGTATCTCTCTCCGTCGAACAGAGAGAGAGAGAGAGGGGGGAGAGACAGGAAGGGAAAGAGAGAGAGAACAATTGTGCACATACATCACGACTAGCTGCTTATATTTGAACAATTGTAATTGTCTACGGTACGTTTTATGAAACAGGTCGACTGAAATAGTACGAGTTATTTAATTCACGGAAGTGGCTTCCGAGCGAACGTAATACAATTCAGTTCAGGATAAAGCTTTAACTGTCAGTTGGTCCAGAGCAAGAAAGGTGGACACTACCTTAATTTTCACTTTATCAAAATTACCCATACAGAGACAGTATTCATCAACACAAGAGACCAGTCCAGCAATGAAGAAAGTGAGTTAATTTTGTTGTTCTTTTCTCAATAAAACACACAGGATCAGGATCAGGATTTGGGGCGTTGTTATATACAACTTAGCCATTTTTGGCTTTTTATGCCCCTTCAGATTTGCTTCTTTTTATTGTTGGTCAGGTCGTTGACGAGCTCAAGCATTTTATCCATCAAAATCGTATTTCACTTTTGTCAATAACTCATGTTTTATCTATGAGGTTCTTGAAAGTATTTATACTAGGTGCATGTTTGATATTGTTTGTTTGTTTGTTTTTTTTCCAATTATTTGTTACTCTGTTACTAAATGTAAACTTTCTGAGATATATTCTGGAAAACTGTTTAAATATTTTATCTGTACTGTTTCGGACACATGCGCGCGCGCACACACACAAACAAAGCAACTGAGTGCACATGCTACTGAACAGAGCCAGAGTGGAAATGGGCAAATCGGGATCACCAGTTTAGTGATAGGCGAATCGGGAATGGGCGACTGAAACGGGAATGGTGAATTAGTGGGAATAGGCGAATCGGGGCGAAACAGTTGTTCAAGCAGTTGTATCAATTCTTTTCTCTTTTTCTTTTTTTAAGTTAAGAAAAAATTCATTAGTTGATAAAAATTATATGAAACATTGCTTTATCTTCTTCCGAGTCTTCTTAAAAAAAAAAAAAAAAAAAAAAAAAAAAAAAAAAAAAAAAAATATATATATATATATATATATATATATATATATATATATATCAATTCAGTATAATTAAAAAGAAAAAAATAAGATAGTTGCAGACATAATGTAACGTGCCAGGTTATTCCTGTGCAATAACACTCAGCTTTTAGATTTTTGTAATCAATCTGCGAATGTTAGCAGAACTGTGTCTTACCTTCCCCTCGCTATTTTTTTTACTGAGCTGATCGAGTTGTCATGGATGATAAATAAACAGTTTATTCGTACCATCCATGTCATCTAAGTAAAACGTTTGTGTTTGCATCAAATCTCCACTTCAGTACACTTCAGCTTTTTAAGGATGGCAAATCATTCAAATGATCCCATAATCGTTTCTGGTAAGGCATTCATCCTTTAAAATTCTGTTGTCGCTTAAATTTCATCTGCATCGTGTTTTGTCTATTAAAATTGATTGTCTCTTTAGATGTGTACACTATCACATTTTCGTGCTACCATGCATTCACTCAAAGCTTATCAATATCTATCAAAGAATCTGGGAAATATTTTGCTTGTGTGAAGGGACTTGAATGCCCAAACTGCCTTGTGACAGGAAAGTAGTGACCGACAACAGTAAAGAAGGTATTATCCTTCGAAGAGAAACAAGGCATCCAGCAGCTTTAAATTGGCAGCAGTTAGTTCTGTAACTCAGGCACATGAAAGATTACATTTTCATAATAGCATATGTGAATTATGTAAGTTACCAATCGTTACAAACACAATGTTATAAACATTGTCGTATACGTATGTGTTCTGTACATTGAAAAAACAACAACGCTTTTATGATTTCTCGGACCATGTCGACAACACAACTACCTTTATGTAGTATATATATATAATTAATTACTGATTTAGTCAAATATGTGAATCATGAGTCTTTTTGCTCCACGAGTTTTAGTGTTACCTGGATGTTATCCACTTCCACTGAAAAAAACTACTCTGCATTCTGCATATTACTCTCTCTCTCTCTCTCTCTCTCTCTCTCTCTCTCTCTATATATATATATATATATATATATATATATATATATATATATATATCATGGAATCTTTATGTCCACGGGGTGCTTCATCATGACTCAGTATTCATTTTGGATTGTTGAGATATCTAGCTCAGGTGAGTTTTCGAATGATCATTTCTGTAATGGATAAAGCTGTTTTACCACTATCTCTGTAACTTTGACATTGTTTATTTTCGTATCCTCTTCAAACTTTTGAAGGAGGAAGGTGGCAGAATGGTTAAGACGCTCAGCTGCCAATACAGACAGTCCGTGAGGGTGTGGGTTCGAATCCCGCTCTCGCCCTTTCTCCTAAGTTTGACTGGAAAATCAAACTGAGCGTCTAGTCTTTCGGATGAGACGATAAACCGAGGTCCCGTGTGCAGCACGCACTTGGCGCACTGAAAAAGAACCCATGGCAACGAGAGTGTTGTCCTCTGGCGAAATTACGTAAAATGAAATCCACTTTCATAGGTACACAAATATGTAAGCATGCACTCAAGGCCTGACTAAGCGCGTTGGGTTATGCTGCTGGTCAGGCATCTGCTCAACAGATGTGGTGTAGCGTGTATGGATTTGTCCGAACGCAGTGACGCCTCCTTGAGAAAGTGAAACTGAAACTGAAACTTCAAACTTTTGCAGACATTTAACTAGCAGATTTTTTGCAAGTCATTTGTAAATATTGTAAATAGGTTCGGGCGTAAAAAACAAACCGAAACAAACAACTGTCTTAATTGGATAATGCCACCCATACATTTGCTTCTTGAAAATATTTGATTACTGTTCTAATTTTGTTCATCTTCTCTTTCTTTTAGAATATCTGTGTATCCATCTGGTATACTTTATCGTTTAAGCATTAAACTGCTATATTTGATCAGTATAAAATTGTTCTGGCTTTCCGTGAGACTCAGGCCACCGTGTACAACTCTTTATGCACTCTTTTCCCATACCGGTATCTCCTTTTATTGCAAAGAAAGCTTTTTTCGTCAGCAACTTGGCTTTTCTGGTTAATAATTTTCTGAGTGAAAATGCAGTTTCCCGTGCACGACTCTTGATGTTGACCGGCTGCTTCCCATATACTCTACTGAAATGTTCCTCTCTCGCAATTTCGTGATCTTTCTTTGCTGTAAAACTGTCTATGAAAAAATAAAATATCTACTCGATTCATTAGTATTTTCATACACTCAGAACACATATTCATTAAAATAAGAAAATCGAAAAAAATTCGAAGGGGAGGAGCCATGATTTTGTAGTCTGCTTCACAGCTTATGTGTTGACAGGAAGCATCAAAATGGAGAGAATCACCACACCAAAGGTAAGGTGTTTCTGATGTTGTGAATGAAACATTGATATGTGCAGGCCTAACTCATGATTAAGAGAACTCACACCATGACCTCGTCATTTTTGTCTTTTGTTCCGAACATTCACCAGCATCGATTTTGTTCACCGGTCAATAATACATGTTGATAAGAAAATGTAATCAACATGAAGAAGCATTAACTCGAAGCAGCTCTTTAGCATGCAGTACAAGCTATGATTCGCAATACTAGTAAATATAAAAATGCCAGGAAATTTAACTTTAAAGCCCTCAGGCGTTTCACGAACTTCTCATCAGTGTCATTTCACAAGTTGCCAGAACAAAAGGTAGGCAGGGATGGATGTGTGTACCTGCGTAGACATCTATTGATTTGTATTGCAGCACAGCAGTCTTGATTAGTTGATAGCTAACTTTGCTAAAGACTTTTGAGTAAAAACAAATTCGATAAAGTAAACTGTGACCTGTACCACAATGTTGATGACAATAATTAAAACATGACGCCCTTGATGATGAAGTATGACTCAAAGAGTATAAATTTATTTAAATTCCAGAAAGAATCCCAGTCACTGTGTGTGCTGTGAATACTGTGAAGATCAGACAGTTGTATAACACATTATATATATCATACATAATATATAGAGAGAAATGCAGCCCTGTTAATAAAGATTGCGATAGTTCATACTAAACATATCTCACAGTCACAGACATGTAAAAAGAGGTTGTGAATAGATGGACTGGATGTGAGGTTTTCATTTCAGATTCCAAGGATTGAGGAAGGACTGACTTATTACTTAGGTGCTTTTTTTAAAGGAGTGGGTGGGGGGTGGGGATGTTGTAGAAGGGTGTGGGGAAGATGGGAGGCAGGAGATAAAGCCTTTATGGGATATGGATTGTGCAGTGGAGGGAATTTGCTTGCCCCATTTTCATGTTGAGCAGATCTTCAGATAGATTAAGGGAAATTAATCAGTTAGGTTGAGTTGAGTTTTTCTTGAATTTTGTTTCAGCCAGAAAGAGAAATATCTTGCTGCAGACTCAAATGAGATTTACGCAGATATATCTATATATCTATCTCTCTCTCTCTCTCTCTCTCTCTATATATATATATATATATATATATATACACACACATATATATATATATATGTGTGTGTGTGTGTGTGTGTATACACATACACATACATATATAATATATAGTGGTATGACATGAATCAAGTGAGCCTGAAAATGTAAAATTTCATGGGGGGTGTGGTCAAGTGAGTGCGCATGGGAAACAGAAAAGGCAAGAGCCATGAGGACATCAAAGGCATGCCAAAGAAAAGAACTGGGGGGGGGGGGAGGAGGAGGAGGAGGAGGAAGAAGCTAGGTGGATTTGGGGAATTTGATGATAGCACACAGTTTGGACTTGATCTGATAGTTTTGATTGCTTTTGTAGTTCTCAGCTCCTCAGACACCATGACTTCATGTAGTGGGTTTTCTTTGTTTGCATTCTTATGTTATTCTGTCTTTTGTGGAAACATTCACAATGATGTAGTTGTGTTTTATGTATCAAGAAATTTAACTTACATAAGTAAGATATATACATAAGTATACTTTCTTGTTCAACCAGCTCAAAATCATGATCTTTTCGTCCCATAATTTCAAAGTTGTTTTCAATAGAAATCTCAGTCAATTTCCTTTCAGAAGCGAATATGGTTTGCATACTTTTAACATGAAATATAGTATGTAAAATACTTTCTACTGAATATTCCCTGGCACAGGCCCTGCAGCAGGAGTTATGTTTCCCTGACAGTGAACAGGTTAACCGTTAATACTCCATAAACAAATGCACTTCAGTCAAACATTGATGTGAACATATAATGAATGAACCCTTGCATGCATTATGTCAATATGGCATCAGTTTTCAGTATCAATTTTAAATATATATGGAATTGGATCCTGCATGAAAATGGATAGCAATATTGGTGTAATGATTTGAATAGTATTTAATTACTACTACTTGCATAGATGCACATGTGGGGCTTGGGGGGGGGGGGGGGGGGGCACTTGGTATTTGTTTCTAAAGCAAGCAGTATCTTGATTGACATGTAGAATTAAGCAAGTCTTTGAAATGTTTAGGTGCTGGGAAATTTCATGTTTGATTCAAATTTTATAGTAAAACAATTTTTTTATGTTGAAGAACTTCACTCGAGTATTGTCATGAAATTGAAAAGCAATATTGGCTGTTGTTGTTTTTCATATAAATATGAAAATATACCTCTAAAAACTAGGTAGATGTTTATTGAGTGTCATTGCCTAGTATATTAGTGATAAAGAAAACATCTCTCTCTCTCTCTCTCTCTCTCTCTCTCTCTCTCTCTCTCTCTCTCTCTCTGTGTTTATAAACCTTGGCAGAATTTTGTGCAAGGGGTTAAGTGATGCACATTTTTTCCCCTGAGGGAGACTGTACTGTGTTCATCTGCATCATCGATCAGATTCAGAGATACAGAATGTCAATGCAGCAACAATCTGATTCACATTTTTACAGTGTTCTTTGAATACCAGTGTGTCACAAACAATAGACAATTTTGTGCATGTGTATCAATCAGCTGAACTTACATACATGTATATATATACAGTCAGAAGCAATGGTGGGTGGAAATGCAAATTGTCGTTGTTGGTATGGGGTTTATCTAAAAAAACAACAACAAAACTTGCTGAAGGAAACATGAAGAGCAAATGGTTGTGAGTGAGTAAAGTTCCCTGAGGTGCTGTGTTTGCATATATATAAATATATATATCACTCCAAATTTCTTTTCTTTGAGTTTGTTACTGACCTGCAGAATTGGTATTTTCTGAATTTTACTTGGATTTGCAACCATGGATGGTAGTGACCCTTTAAAAAAAGTTATTAGAACACAGCTCATTTCACAGCCATACAAATTGAGCTAGTCAGCCAGTACAAAGCAGACCTGTGTGCACTTGGGTCAGGTAACCTACAACAACAAAGAGATTTAATTTTTTTTTTCTGTTTGTTATTGTTGAACTTGTTTGTTTTAGAGATCATTGTTTCATTTTCAAGCCTCTGTGAGGAAAAGAGCGGAGAGACTATTGTGACTTTAACTCTGGATGATTTTTTTGTTTGGCTTAATTATATATAAAATACAAATGATGTGAATGAAAGCCAGTAGGGTACTTTGGTGATGCCTTTCCTTCTATATTGATCAGAACAAAACACGATGTAACGCTGAAAGAATTTGAAAGAAAGTTTTGGTTTCTCAACTGTATGAAAAGAAAAACAATTACAATTTTTGATTGTGATGAACATGATATACACTCAAGTGAGTGGGCATTGCATTCAGAGATCCTTAGAACAAGTCCATTTCATGTGCAGAAGTACAGTGTATATTTCATGATCTCTGAAGCATCTGGTAGTTTGTTCCAAAGAAAAATTGTAAATGACATCGAGAGGTGAGATGACAGCATGTATAATGTATTATGTGACATAGATCTCTGTCTCACGACAGAAATAAAATCCTTGTACCTCCTCTTGTCAAGAACCACCCAGCTCAGTTGCCTCCACACTGACCTAGATTGGTCACCAAACACTGTTGTGCAGTTGCATCTTCCTTTGTGTGTGTGTGTGTGTGTGTGGGTGAGACAGAGAGAGAGAGAGAGAGAGAGAGAGAGAGAGAGAGAGAGAGAGAGAGAGAATAATCATTATTTCACAGTTGTGTTCTTGTCTGTGTGCACACAAGCTTGAGCGTAAGAACGCTTTCCTGGTAATAGTGATAAGATCAGAACAAGACGTATTTCCTATTGCACAATTTGCAGATATTTCTGTTATATTCTAACTGCCACATCAAGCACGGCTCCAGGGATAATTGCAAGAATGTCAGGTGTTATTCTTGGCAGTGAATGGAAAGGGAAAATTGACTGGAAACATTCCTGAAGTTGAGCCAAAAATAGGTGTCAGTAATCAGAAAGTACTGATTGATTGTGGTGTGTGTCTTGCATGACTCCTTGAAGTTTTTGTCATGTGCTTGGGTAGTTCTGAATGTGCTTGACATCTTCTGAAGTCACTCCCTCTGTGGTAACACTGAAGTTATATTCAGTGCAGCTGTCTTAGAGCCCAGAAGCAGAAGAGTTTGAAGTGAGAACTCTTTACTGAATCACGAGTGTGAGCAAAAATGTGTCTATGTATCAATTTGTTTCAGTTGTTAGTGTTTCTGCCAACCTGCATATCTCTCTCTCTCTCTCTCTCTCTCTCTCTCTCTCTGTGTGTGTGTGTGTGTGTGTGTGCATGCATGCTTCTCTGCATGCATATTTGCATGCAAGATTGCTTTTGTGAGTGCATGTTAAACTTTGACTTTGTTATTTTCTCAGCAACCCAAGTCAATAGTTTCTTGATAACTTATTTTTTTGTCCCTCTCTCTCTCTCTCTCTCTGTGCTTCTTTCTCACTGACAGACTGACAACCTCGCTTACCTAAATAATGATATTCATTCACTGAACCTCCTTCAGTCCTCCCTTTACTTACCTCTGCCATTTGTTGTCTCAAAATGAGTAGGCATTGGGGTTCAGTGTTATAAATTTGTATTCTGACTGGAAAGATTTGTTGAAGATTGTGTTTCATCTCCATTGGAAAGTTTTCTTGAGGATTGTGCATCTTCCTGCTGGAAAGCTTTGTGGAGGATTTTGTTTCTTGCAGCTTGAAAGCTTTGAGGATGGTAATTCATACGAGCAAGCATTGTTGAAGATTGCATTTCTTCCCACTGGAGAGAGCTTTTGTTTAGTATCATAGTTTGTACCTCTGGAAACCTTTGTTGACGATTGTGTTTCTTTTCACTAGAAAGCTTTGTTGAGGATTGCGTTTTTTTTTCCCTCTGGAAAGCTTTGTTGAGGATCTTTTTTTGTCACACTGGAAAGCATCGTTGAGGAATGCATTTCTTCTCACTGGAAAGCTTAGATTTGGATTATATTTTGTCACACTGGAAAGCATTATTGAGAACTGCTTTTCTTCCCACTGAACTTTGTTGAGGGTTGTTTTTCTTCTCACTGGAAAGCTTTGTTGAGGATTATGTTCCTTTGCTTTGGAAAGCTTTGTTGAGGATTACGTTCCTTTGCTTTGGAAAGCTTTGTCGAGGATTGTGTTCCTTCACTCTGGAAAGTTTTGTTGAGGAATACATTCCATGTTGTTTGAGGAAGAATGAAATTAGTGGACAAGAAGAGAGAGTGCCAGCAGGAGAGCCCTAATTCAAACTTAAGCTGACTTCATAATCAGCTACACAAGTGGCAAATTGGAACTTATTGGAAGTGAAACTCAGTGACATTTGTTCAAATTCAATTTACTGTGTAGGCGCACAGGCTGATTAGTTTAACAGGTGAAGAAATTGTGTTTGGGGTGGAATCAGAGTCTGGACAATCACAAAATTGTTTTAATATTTTTTGTTTCACACACACACACACACACACAATATTATTGTGTCAAAACAACATTAAAGCCCTTCAGGGCTTCACACATTGAGACAATCAAATTTTACACATGTATTAGAAATGAAAAATGAAACAAATGTTTCATAATGTATAGCCAAACACACACACACACACACATTTTTTTTTTCTTTTCTGTTTTGTTGTTGTTGTTGTTGTGTGTGTGTAACATTGAGTGATAGCAGATAAGTGGTGGAACCAGTACTTTGCATTGTGAAGAGTCAGCGGTGGTTGTCTCCCTTGCATCAGTGGGATGTCCCTGTAATTTTTTCTCACATGCTTGTTCATGTTCTGTCTGTCTGTCTCTCTGTTTCATCCACCCTTGTATTGATTCTATTTTTGTGTTTGTGTTCCCAGTTGTCTGTGGGATTATTAATCTATGACTTCCTCCTTCTCTCTCTCTTCTTAATCGCTTTCTTTTCTTCTTCTAGTACTTGTGCGATTTATTATTCCCCCCACCCCCACCTTTTCAGTAGAATTGCCTTTATATGGTAATCTGTGTCATTGTAGACTCATACTTGGCAGTGGCACCAGTTATTGAAATTGGATGGGATTTGAATTATTTTAGTTTTCATTGTTTCAGTTTCAACAGACACAATGTTAGAGTCTTTTACAGAAGAGGGGATTTAGAGACCAAGACTACAGCAGTGCTCTGAGAACATAATCAGTAAAATTTGTTTTACCAAACAATGTTCAGCTGAACGATTTGTCATTTTATTTTAAGTTGTGACTTTTAAGTTGTAATTTTAATGCCACAATAAAATGTGTGGGGTAGCTGATATTTCAGTGGTTAATACAGGCGGTCATTAATCAATACTTTGTCATACTTGGGGAAGGGCTGGGATTTCCCAGTTCAGTAAGAGCAGTTGGTGAAGTTTGGGGTTACCTTTGGATACTTGCTTTTTTTCTTCTTCTTCTTCGTTCATTATCAGGTGTTTATTTAAAATTAAAGAAACATTTCAAAAAATATTTTACAATACACAGACAAGGCCATATACAGAGAACCACCCAACCCAACCCTAAAGAAAACACAAAACACCACCCTCTACCCCCCATCTTCCCCCCCCCCCACACCCCCCCCCCCCTCCTCCCCATGAAAGAAAACAACAAACAACAACAACAACAAACAAACGAAACCCAACAAACCCAAACCACAGCCTCCTGCAAAAAAAGAAAGAAAAAAAAGAAAAAAAAAAGAAAAGAAAAGAAAAGAAACAACAACACAAAAAATATTACAAAAAGGATATTGGTATGTAGTATAAAACATGTTTAGTGTTTTCAGTTTTATACCCATGTGTGTACAGATTAAGAAAGGATTTGTACAGGACTTTAAGAAAAGATTTTTTGATTTTTTAATGCTATTTTTGTACTGTGTGTAAAATCTCTTCTGGTCACATTCTTCAAAATATCCTCATAATTCATAGAATATCTAATAAGTGAACTGCCATGCTCACAGAGGGGGGTGTGGAGGGGAAAAGAGTTTTAGCTCCCTGAGATTTTGCACTTTACATGTCTTTCAATGGGTGTGCACTGGCTCAGGCATCCAAGTAATAAATGATGAGTTGGGGTGGTGGCAGGGGTGAGGAAAATGCCATCTGTATCATTTGCCTGTTGCCAGGATCTGAATTATGCAGATTGCTGGGAGAGAGAGGAGTGGCGTGACTTGGTGTGTGCGGTTGTTGGCCTAGTTGGAAGGCGATCAATGGAACAAGATGAAGTTTACTAGCTGTGGCAGTCTGTTGGAACACAGTTACAAGCTGCTGACTTTATCCTGATGGAGCTGGTCCCCCCCAACCCCCTTTAAAAAAAGAAGAAAAAAGTATAACGTTTCCTGTATTCTCTCCTTTATAATCTCTTCTCAGTTTTGGGGATTGGCTAAAAGTTCATGTGTGTGTGTGTGTGTGTGTGTGTGTGTGTGTGTGTGTGTGTGTTATAAAATGTGAAAATTAATGTGTTTAAAAAAAGTTGTGGTTCTCATAGATTCTTGACATGTAAAGACATCAGAGAATTTACGCATTGGAGACAAATTTGCAATACAGCTTATAGACATAGTCTGTTAAATATGAAATGTGTTTAAAAAAAAAGAAGAAAAAAAAGTGGATCTTGTAAGCTGTATATTGCTAGCAAACAAAACAGGGAAAGTTAAGCTGGAGGCGAAACCACAACACTCCTCGTAGACAATGTGTGTGTGTGTGTGTGTGTGTGTGTGTGTGTGAAATGTGAAAGAAAGAGTGGTTCTTGTAACTTCTTGAAAAACTAATTGGGGAAAGTTAAGCCAGAGGCAAACCTGCGGCAATGCAGCTCACCGACAATGTACATAAGACTGGAATGGGTTGAGCTTCCCAATACTGGCTTGACCAGTGACGCAAGAACAAACCAGCAAGATTGTATTAGATCAGGTGATGACGGGCTTCTCTCCTACATGGTGCAAATTCAGTTTTGTGTGTCCCTTGAATTAGTTTTGCCCATTTGCTAAGTGTCAAACAGTGCAAGAAATTGGTTGTCACAGTGTTGGTGTGTGGTTCTGCTGCTTGAAATGCTTCCTGTTTGAGGAGAATGTGTATACTGGTGATACAGTGTGTAGGTATCTCTTACCTACATGCAGTACATTGGCAGTTGTATATTTGGTTGTGCATTTTGGCATAACTATAACTATAACTCTGTGTGTGTGTGTGTGTGTGTGTGTGTGTGTGTGTGTGTTATGAAATGTGAAATGTGTTTTAAAAAAAAAACTGTGGTTCTCATAGATTCTTGACATGTAAACACATCAGAGAATTTACACACTGGAGACAAATTTGCAATATAGCTGAATGACAGTGTGTTAAATATGAATTTTTTTTTTAATATTAAAAAAAATGTTTTTTTTAAGGATATTGTAGATTCTTGGCAAACAAAACAGGGAAAGTTAAGCAGGAGGCGAACCCACAAAACTCCTCATAGACAATGTTGTGTGTGTGTGTGTGTGTGTGTGTGTGTGTTGACAAACAAATCAGGGAAAGTTAAGCCAGAGGCAAACCTGCGGCAGTGCAGCACATTGACAACGTACATAAGGCTGGAATGGGTTGAGCTCCCCAATACTGGCTTGATCAGTGACGCAAGAACAAACCAGCAAGATTGAATTCGATCGGGCGATGACGGGCTCCTACATGGTGCAAATTCAGTTTTGTGTGCCCCTTGAATTGGTTTTGCCCATTAGCTAAATGTGAAACGGTGCAAGAAATTGGTTGTAACATTTTTAGTGTATGGTTCTGGTGCTTGAAATGCTTCCTGTTTGAGCAGAATCTGTATATTGGTGATACAGTGTGTGGATGATGGAGTCTCCCATTGGACCGACGGAAGAGTAGGCAGGCAGGTTTATTTATCAGTGTGTGTCCTCATATGGGAGAAGAGACCGATTCTGGATGCACAGCACTTCCCACAGGTGTTGCAAGGGAAAACGTCTCCAGAAGTTGAGCCCTGCTTTCTTCGCTCATGCTTCTATTTAATGGCCAGCATTCTCTTGTTTTCAAACATCTTTATGCCACTAGAGTAGAGCATCCTCCAGCGAGAACGGTCAAGGGCATCAGTTTCCCAGGAAGCGATGTTTATGTCACAGGCTTCAAGGTTTGTCTTCAAGGTGTCCTTGAAGTGCTTGAAGGGTCTTCCAAGTTCGTGGTGGCCTTCCTTCAGCAGGCCATACAGTAGCATCTTCGGGATCCTGCTGTCTGTCATGTGGACAACATGTCCTGTCCAGCATAGCTGGCACTGGATCAGCAGGCTTTCGATGCTGGGCATGCTGCTCCTCTCTAGGACCTGGAAGTTGGAGACCCTGTCTTGCCACTTTATGCCAAGGATCTTTCGTGGGCATCTCTATACAGTGTGTGGGTAACTCTTATCTACATGCAGTGCATTGGCAGTTGTATATTTAGTTGTGTATTTTGTCATAACTGTGTAAGTGATCTCTCTCTCTCTCTCTCTTTTTAACTTGTGCATATATACATGCAATCATACTTATATGCACTCATGCACTGACCTACTGACTCATTCATACACACACCACTCCACAACTGCGCATACATTTGTAGATTAAAGAAATAGAGAGGAGCAACCCCTTCTCCTGCCCATATCCCTCTACTCTCCCCACACTGACAATGAGAAGGAAGAAAAATAAAAAAAGCTCACTCCACCTGAAAGGGATGCCTTTAGTTGTCTTCCCAGCTGGAATAAAGTGGACCATGTCAAAGTTTGTCATGGAATAGATATGTAATAATATATACATTACATGTTTCCAAAGCATTAGATATACGCAGATTATTCAGAATCAGTTCACAAAGATATAAGATTTTCAATGTTTATCGCCAACCTTCTAGGGCTTTGTTCTTCCTTCATATCTTTACATGACTGTTTGTTTCATGACACACCTTTCCTGAAGTGTGTGGAATAAGCAGGATTACATTCACCCTTGCAGTCATTTGTTAGTGACAGTCCTTAATGTGACATGTCCATCTAACCTGTCTCTAATCCTTCTTTGTCTTCTTTCAAATCATTCTAGAATGTACACTATCAAAAATGCTTCACCATTCACTCCCTTCAGTGTTTATAAAACTTGTGCTCAACTTTTCCTCAGAAATTATAAAGATATGAGCATGTCACTCATCTCTTTCAATCCCTTTAATGACACCCTGTCTTACACAGAATAAAGTACAACACTCTTAAGTTATGAATGCATATGTACAAACCTGCTTCTTCCAGTTTGTGATTGCCTTTACCTCTGCACCTCATCTTGCCCGTTACCATCAACTTCACATCCACGGGGGGAGGGGGAGGGTGGGGGGGAGTCACACTAGGCAGCCAGCCACTACTTTTTCTCTTGGCTCTGGAGCTTACATTTGGAACATTGCCTCTTTTGCTTCATCAAATCTCCACACTCAGATCTTCAAGCCTGGACTCGAAATCAGCCTCTTTCCACAGTAGTTCCCCCTTACTCACTTTTGTCTGTCTGTCTATAGTTTTTCTAGCTCTTTATTTGTACACATGTATATATAAGGTTTGTTTTTCATCCCTCAAATTTAGAGTTATACATGCATGAGAATGACTTGTTGAAAGTGCTTTCTCTGCACAAGATTCAGTGCTGTATAGATACATTGATTGTGATTATGATTATCATTATTATCATCATTATCATGTATGAAGACCACAGAGACAAGAATGCATGCACACACACACATGCACATAACACTACCAGTGCACATTGGTATGAATGCATGTATAGAGACATATTAACAGTAACACACATGCCATTTTTCACTCATCAATGTTTGAGTGCTGTTGTGAGGAACCATGCAAGCATATGAAACAACAAATTCTTATAAATAATGTGATCAAGCTGAATTCTTTTATCTTCCAACCATGAATGAGGTTGGTGTTTGCAGTGTGGACAGGCGTGAGAAAGGTGTCTTAATTGATAAAAAGCCCAGTGTTTTTTTCTGTTAACAAGAGAGGGTTGTTTCCCGGAGTTTCACTTTCTTTGAACTGCCCTTGTTCAGATTGAATTGATTCTTTGTTCTGGTTCTTTTTTTCCTCTCTTCTCCTTAAATGATTAACATTTTAATTATTTTTGTGTGTGTGTTGTTTGTAATTTCAAAGCTTTTTGCTTTTTGTTTTGTTAAATGCTGCATGGTGTATTATATTGACAGGTGCTATTCGTTTTCTAGGATAAAAAGTTATTAAAGTTGTAATGTTTATGTTGACCTTGGTTACTAACGCAACAGGCAGTGACCACAAGCGGGCTTTAGTGGACTGAGCGACAGTGTTTTATAATGATTTCAGTGATGCATTTAATCATGGAATGTTTGTTGAGGGAAAAGGAGGAATTTTCTTTCATATTTATTGACTTCACTGAATAAAAATACATAGATAGAAGCAGGAACAAAAGTTCACTGTGTTGGGCTGGATCCCTTAAGTGTTTGTGTTTAAAAGTTTGACATTACATTCAAGCTTTGCTTGATCAAGACAAGGAGAGGGTGTTTTGTTGCATGGAAAATGATTGATGGCATGAATAAACCAGCACAGAAATAGCTCTCTTGTTGCCACCTGGTGATGGGGCACGTTCAAGGGACAGCACCATTGCTGCTCTAGCTTATCATCCCCAACCCCTGCCCCTGCTGATACCTCTTGTTCTCTGTACCCTCTCTCTTTCTTGTTCTCTCTCTTTCTCCCTCCTTGTCTCTCTCTGTCTCTATTTCTATTTATCTATCTTAAAAACAACACACAAAAAACCCACCTATATTTAATACAGTATCACACAGTACAATATAAATGGAGTATATAATTATATCTATATAATTGTATCTTTCCCTCTGTCCATGTCTATCTGTATGTGAGTATATGTGTATCTCTCTCTTTCTCTCTCTCTCTCTCTCTCTCTCTCTCTCTCTCTCTCTCTCTCTCCACACACACACACACACACACACACACACACACACACAATATCAGTTTTGGGCTAGAGATACGCTAGTGCACTGGCCAGAACATGGCGCCAGAGTTGCTAACCAACAACAGAGTAATGATGCAGGGAAGCCAGCACCCACCTAATGGAACCCAAACACAGACACACACTGCCAGTCAGACGGCGGATGATGGTGATTTGCTCTGTATTGATCTGCGCATGGAAAGCCGCCTGTGCGTGACTGGCTGTTGCTGCTGCGGCTGCAGATAGCGTCAGGGGTGAGGGGTGGGGAATGATACCCGGGCAGCCAAGGGAGCTGTCGCTTGTCTGAGGGAACGTGCCCCAACGGGCCACCAGGGAACTATTTCTGTCCCGCTTTATTCATATGATCAATCATCTGTGATGAACTTGGTCTTTCCCCCCTCTTCTGGGCTGCTAAACTGTCTTCTCTGGGTCTCATTGGTGATTGATATCTATCTGTCTATCTTTCTATCAATCTATCTGTCTGTCTATCTGTATCAGGTACAGTAATGCATACATGTATATATGTCCATATCTATCTGTTTATCTGAAAATCTTTATATATGACAGGTGCAATATCTGAGTGTTTAAAGAGTTGGACTTACAATCTGAGGGTCCCAGGTTTGAATTTTGGTGATGGTGCCTAGTGGGTAAAGGGTGGAGATTTTTTCCGATTTCCCAGGTCAGTATATGTGCAGACCTGCTTATGCCTGAACCCTCTTCATGTGTTTTTTCACGCAGAAGATCAAATCTGCACATTAGAGATCCTGTAATCCATGTCAGCATTTGGTGGGTTATGGAAACAAGAACATAACTAGCATGCACACCCCTGAAAACAAGGTATGGGTGCCAACATGGTGGGGTAAACAAACAAAACGGTCATACACATAAACTGTTGCATGTGTGTCTGAGTGTGATGTGTGCGTGCCTGAAATCTGAATGACACAGGAATCAAGTGATGAGTGCCCAATGGCAGCTGTCAGTCAGCTGTACCCAGTCCTGTTGTGCAAATGACCCTGTGTTTGTAAAGCACTTAGAGCTTTATCTCAGACCAAGGAGTGGTAGTATATAAGTATCGATATCATTCATTCATTCATATGATTTCCCCACTTTTGATTCATTAAGAATGTACTTCAGATCTTGGTGATGAATAAAGTTCATTTCCTTCTTCCTGATCATACAGAATCTTTGTGGGATCTCATCAGGAATATTTTTGATTTTATGTTCTGCCTCCTCCCTGAGAATCTCCTCCATGTGTTATCAGTGATGTGTAGTCCGCCTTGAAATGGCCATTTGCAGTTGTCTGGGCTATAAACATGATTTGATTTGTCAGTGGTGAATGATTATGGTTTGCATCAATGGTGATTGGGTTCTTTCCTCTCTTCTGAAACTGATAAAGATTTTCTCTAGGCCTTATTAGTCATGAATATGTTCTTTCCTCTCAGTTCTGTCATTGAGAATCTGACTTAGGCTTCCATAGAATGAAGTGAGCCATGTAGCAGATTATATGGTGATTAGGTTCTTTCCACTCTTCTGAACTTGTAAAAAGATTCTCTAGGACTTATTAGTCATTGATATCTTTTTTCCTCTCAGTTGTATCATTGAGAATCTAACTTGGGCTTTCATGGAATGTAGTAATTTATGCAGCAGAAAGAAAGGTATTTATAATTTTGTATTAGACTTGCAGGCTTTGACTGGCCTGGCGGACAAGAAAGTTTTAATGAAGGTCATTCATGATGACATCATTTCTGGTGGTCTGAGGTTGAAGTTGAATGATGCGGGAAACAAGTTAAAACAAAGGGGATGGAGAGAGAGAGAGAGAGAGAGAGAGAGAGAGAGCAAAACAAGAACAAAACAAGAACAACAACCGAAGTAGATTTTCTGGTGCCAAGACAGGCAGAGCCAACAAAGGCAATCAGATTACACAGAAGTGTGTCCACCCACTGTCACATTTATCCTTCCTCATGCATGCATAAAATTAATTTGGTTTCTTCAGCTTGCACAGAATTTCTTCTTTGTGCCCTGTGGCACATAAGGCTGCCATCAGAGATCGCCACTGCTGCCCATCTTGTGCTGTCTTAGGTTCTTTTCATCAGGTATAGTTGTTCTTCAGTTCTTTTTCAGCTGACCTGTGCCATGTCTCCCTCAGTCTTTCACGCACACTTTTTCCAAAGGGCTACTCTTTGAAGTGCATCTGTGTGTGTCTTCATCAACAGGGAGTGTAATTTCTCGAATAGGCAGATTCTGTTGTTGTTTTAACACACCTAACATACTTGTGTGCCTGTGGTGCATCCATATGAGGCGCTCTTGTATGCTTGTAAATAAACTTGTGAATTTATGCGCCACATAAACATACCACTTTTTGAATATCATTGAACCCTTTCAGTGCCAGACCTGTTTTATGCTCAGTGACAACTATTTGCCGACAGATGTTTGGTCATAGACTGATAGAGGGTAGTAATTAAAAAAGTCTCTATGCCAACTACTGAAAGAAAGCATATGATGTACATTTTCATACTTTCCTTAAAGGAAAAAGGACACAGTATCCAATTATGACAATTTTGCATAAAATTAATGTTTTTTGCGATAGGAAAATTCCTACAATAATGTGGAATGAGATTGCTGTCATTTTTTTTTTCCACACCAACTAGAACGGGATTGAAGTTTTCATCCTGGGGGACAAAGGTTAAGTTGTATTTATTTTTCTTTCAGGTTATCAGTCTTGGGTTTACTGACATTCTGTATCATGAGTCCATCCTCATGACCCCTCCATTTTTCTTCTCGTCCATTTTTATTCTTCCTCATGGTTCTCCTTTCCTTCTCCATCCCACTTCTTTGGTTGGTTGGTTTCTTTTCTTTTTTTTTCTCCTTTTTTTTTTTTTTTTTTACTTCTGCTACAATGCACAGAGACGAGATAGAAGACAGGCAAGTGACTGAGGTCCGAGTGGTGAGAGCACATGCCACACACCAGTGCAAGGAGGCAGGGGTGTTGATTGCACCACTGCTGTTTGAATAATTCAGAGACCGTGTGGTCTGCTGTTAACACCCATAATTGCTTTGAACCTCTGTCTATGGTAGACTGTAAGCTTCAAAAGCAGAATTAAAAAAAAAAAAAAAAAAAAAAAAACCCAAAAGAATTAACCTAAATGCAAGGGGGTGAAAGCTATTTTGATTGATATTTCTTTGTAAAAAGCTTGATTATCAAAGACAATTTTATTTTACTGGGGTGTGAATTGGAATTTTGATGACATTTGAATTTTATTCATTTTGACTCTTTTTAGATGAATATGCTAAATTCGACAGAGCAATCAAAGAGTGGTGCTTGTATATATATATATATATATATATATATTGTGTGTGTGTGTGTGTGCGTGTAATTAATACCATGGCCTTTGAATGAAAGGGCACAGAAGGTCTGAAGTCTGTGCATATATATGCGTCTGTTTACCTGTGTAAAGTGGAAAATTACTAGAATACTTCAAAAAATGTTGTCAGGGATAAATCAACACTTTTGTTGTTGAGGGTTCTTTTACGTTATTTTAGTATCAATTGTGCTATCATTATATGTATATTCAGGACCTTCATTTTTCATTATTTCATCTGAAAAACCAGCACCCAGTCCAACAGTCATGATGAAGTGGATGGAGGAAGAGCAATTGAATATAGCTTGTGCGTGACTCCAGCATTAGGTCTTGAGACCTTGTATTTCCCTGGAGGGCATGTTGTTAATATGCATGTACATGTATGTGTGCCTGAGGCATGTGTGTATGTGTGTGCATGCATGAGGTACATGTTAATATCATGGCCTTTGTTTGAAAGGCCATGAAAGGTCAGAATGTCTGGTCACATCTATTTCCCTGGAAATCCTCTTAACTGAACATTGTTTGTCTGATGTCCTTCTAGTCCAGCACCAGTTCTGAGACTTCAGATCTTGTCTGGCTGAAGGAAGCGTGAATGTTGGCTACATGGGAGCCTTTGTTAGCCAGTGTTGCTATTTCTGTCATCTGTTGCCTGTCTGATGCTTTCAGTCCTCACACTGATGGACAGTGTCAGCCTGAAATGAGGCATGACCTGTGTGGCATCATCATTATCATGATTGTCATCATTTAGTTGCTGCTGCTGCACCATCTGTGTGTTGACTGTCTGCCTGCCTGTCTTTGAGTCTTTCTATGAGGCGTTTGTGTGTGTGTGTGTGTGTGTGTGTGTGTATGTGTGTGTGTGTGTGTGTGTGTGTGTGTGTGTGTGTGTGTGTGTGTGTGTGTGTGTGTGTTTGTGCATTTGAAAAAAAATCCAGATTTGAAGTTAATGAAATAGTTCGAGAAATATCACAGTACTTTGAAATATACAGACATACACCATCTCTGTGTTAACTGTCTGCCTGCCTGTCTTTCAGTCTTTCTATGAGGCGTTTGTGTGTGTGTGTGTGTGTGTGTGTGTGTGTGTGTGCATTTGAAAAAAAAAAATCCAGATTTGAAGTTCATGAAATAGTTCGAGAAATATCACAGTACTTTGAAATATACAGACATACATGTAGGCAGAAAAAACAAACACCTCACACAGTTTCATTGTAACCTTTCCACAATTCTTTTAAATGCATAGGCAAAAAACAAACAAACAAAAAACAAAAAAAAACAACAACCAAAAAACAAAAAACAAACAACAGCTGAAGTTCCTGCAGGGGGAAAAAGTTTCTCATGGCAAGGATTGCAAATAACATGCGCAGTGTTCCTGCATTAGAACTGCCTCCCTCCCCGGCATAGTGTTTTTTTGTTGTGGGTTTTATTCTTTGGTCTTTTTTTTTTTTTTTTCTTTTTCATTAGTTTCTTCTTTTCTAGTATTCCAGTGTGTGACAGAATTGAGCCCCCCCCCCCCCCCCCCTGTTAATACCCCATGGTTCGATTCCAGGTGTTATCACCCAGAATAAGTATTTCTTTATTTCCTTCTCTTTGTCTGCATGTCTGTCAGTATCTCTCTGTCTCTCTTTCCATGTTTCCCCTTTCATCTCTCTCTGTTTCAGTTTATTTATTCTGCCTTCCCCCCCTTCTAAGTTCCCCATTTCTCTTCATTTAAATATTTTTTCTTTCTCTCATTTTCTTTCGTTTGATCTTTTTCATTCTTTTTTTTCAATTTTCCTCTCGTGTTTAATTCGTTAGTTTCTTTTTATTCACAGTCACATTTTCGTCTTCCGTATTTTTGAAATTCCATCTTCTGTACTCCCCCATCCCTCCTTTCTTCCTTTATTGCTTTCATTTGAGTTATTTCTTTAAGCTCAACGATCTCAGGCCCCGGAAACTAATCAAAACTTTGTATTACAGAAATAAGACATTGGGGGGGAGGGGGGGGGTTAAAGCAAAGGGACACAATTGAAAATAGAAGAAGAATATGAAGAAGAAATGAAAGAATCCAAAAAGCAAAATGAAGTGAAATTACATAAGACTTAGAATAAATCGGGTGCAGGGCAGCACTCCTCAACATGACACCGCTAGCTGGTAGTACGAAATGGGAAATGCAAGATGGTTGTCTCCCTGACTCGTATCCTGAGGCCATCAGTATTGTCGCCACTATTTCTGTCTGTGTGTCTGACATTGTGGTCCCTGTGCAGTACCATTGATCGGACTGGATGGACGCGATGGCAACAGTGTCGTGGAAATTCACATTGTTGATACGATGTATTGGTTATATCCACTTGTTTTCTTCCACAATAGGCGAATGAAAACCTAACAGGCGTTTACTTGCCAAAATTATTTTTATTTTTATTTTCATAATTATTATTATTATTATTATTCTTTTTTAAGTTATAATCATTGTCTTGGCTAGTGTAATAACCTCATTGACGTAGAGAGAGAGAGAGAGAGAGAGAGAGAGAGAGCAAAAGAATAACATGGTGACATGGTGAATAACATCACATGGTTGATGTCGAGGGCAGGGAGGGGGGGGGGATAAAATAACTCCACTTCTCCTTCCCTCCCTCCTTCCCCCCTCTCTCTTCTTTCTTTCTCACTCATTGTCTCTGTGTATTTCTTTCTTTGCTTAATATCTTCCCGATCTCGTCCTTTCTCCCAAGTTTTAATGGAAAATAAAACGGAGCGTCTAGTCATTCGGATGAGAAAAATACGCTGAGGTACTGTGAGCAGCATGCACTTGACGCTATGAAAAAACATAACAAAAATCCATGACAACAAAAGTGTTGTCCTCTGGCAAAATTCTGTAGAAGAAATCCACTCTGGTAAGTACGCAAATGTATAACATGTATGCTTGCTCTCAAGGACTGACAAGTGCCTCAGTGGGTTATGCTGCTGTGAGGCATCTGCCTAGCAGATGTGGAGCAGCGTGTATGGATTTGTCCAAACGCAGTGACGCCTCCTTGAGAAACTGAAACAGTAACCGCTCTTTTGTTTTCCTTTAATGTCTCGGTCGCAGTTTCTCTCCAACATTTTCTCCCCCTCATCCACCCTTCCTTTCTTTTTTCTTTCTTTCTTTCTTTTTTTGTTTTGTTTTTGTTTTTTGTTTCGTTTTTCCTTTTGCTCTGCTGGGAACATTCAGTTCACTTGAGAGTTTCCAGAACAATGCAGCTAGTTTCAGTCATAGCAGTTTGAAAACTGTTCATCATTGGCTGTTGGTTGATCTCAAAATCGGATTCAAGGGAGCCCCTGTCAGCTGCAGTGATCAGGGAGTTCGTTGCTCCCTGGTATCTGATCGATCTTCTGACAGAGCTCGGGTCATCCATCGTGCCCCTCCTTCATCCAGCGTGCCAAGCTTTCTTTGCTTGACATTCCGCTGATGCCCGACCATTCGGCCAATACCGCCAATTGGGCCAGTTACCGTTCTTCTCTTGATGGCGACAATTTAGCCGGTGTCCGAGGGTGGTGCGCTTTCAGTCTGGAACGTTCTACCGCAGAGCACCGGATCCATAAAATGTGTTGCTTCTTTTATTGTTTGATTCGTAGGCTTCATTCCTCAGCCTCCCGTTCCCTTTTACCTCAGCACTTATGTCCATGTGGCAAGTTCGTGTATGTGGGGTAACACGCACACACACAGAGGCACAAACACACACACACACACACACACACACACACACACACTTATACTAAAGTCCGTTCCTATCCCACTGGTGACGTTTTGCAGTTCTGACTCATAAGCGCTCGTAGGCAGACATTATGACCCCGCAGTGTGCCTTATTCCGTCCACGACCAGTTTCTCTTTCAGTCTCATATTTTGTTTCAGTCATTTTCTGGATATGCTGGTATAAATTAGCTGTTTGAGCTTAACATAAAATGCGCAAAAACTGAGGCCAACTACCATCTTCCCCACCTCCTCTCTCTGTCTTCCTCTCCCTCCCGTCCCTCTCTCTTTCTCTCTGTTTTTTCATTTGGCTCCAACTCCTTATTCCGCTCCCCTCAATCCTGTCCCACAGTTCGATGCGATATTTATCTTTTGTGCATGAATAGATGGCCTTCACAAATAAGATTAGCGTCACTGTCAGTTTCCCTGACTCTGTTGTTGTCTGTCGTTGTTTTATTCTCGTCTGCCTGTCTGTCTGTCTGCCTCTCTCTCCCTCCCTCTCTTTCATTCATATAAGCGTGTGCATACAAATACAAGAATATGTATGTGCATGTGTTCGCATGTTCGTCTGTGCCAACGAGAGGCACGCACGCACGCACACACACACACACACACACACACACACACGTTTTCCTTTCATAGTTACTTTGCTGAACAACATCACTTTGTTGGCTTCTCGACCGATTGCCTTGGCATCGAAAGCACAAGACTACAGCGAAGAATGCTGAGAAATCAAGATTGTTGATTGAATTTCCTGTCTTAAGTTGGTAGAAAAGATGAACAAGGGAAGGGTGGTGGTGGTGGTGTAGAATTGTGGCGGTGATGGCGGTTATTGAGGTTGGGAGGAAATGGGAGGTGTAGGGGGTGGGGGGGGGGGTGAATGGCGATCAGTGATCGCGTGACTGCAGTTCAAACTAACGGACATCTCAGTGGATTTCATTGCGCATGTGTTGAGGATCCGGAAGAAACAATAGAAAAAAATAACAGAAAGAGGAAAGAGAAATCAGGGTTCAAATTGCTGGGGGGAGGAGGGGTCCTTAAGGAAATTGGGAACCGTCGAGAGCGTTGTCACTTGTGTTTTGTGTGTGAGCCGTGTGATAAGATTTGTGTGCTCAATTTGAACCCAGCGGCCCCAAGTGGGGGAAACAAATCAAACGTCGCCAGCGCTGTTGTTTCACCTTCCTGTATCTTTTTGGGGCATAAATTGTGTGTGTGTGTGTGTGTGTGTGTGTGTGAGAGAGAGAGAGAGAGAGAGAGAGAATGAGTTTACCAGCTAAGGAATTGCTCGGGTAAATTATGTATTGCACAGGGGGATCCGTTGTATTTATGTTATTGTACAAAAACAAAAGGTTATTTGTTGTTCCGCGGAAATGCATAGATATCGAACCCGTCTCCACGTCTATATAATCTCTTTTCCCCTTGCCCCCCTCTCTCTCTCTCTCTCTCTCTCTCTCTCTCTCTCTCTCTCTCTCTCTCTCTCTCTCTCTCTATATATATATATATATATATATCCCACTTCACCCATGCGTGCTTTATATCTTCCGTTATAAAAATAATAAATAAATAAAAATCAGTTGGTATTTTTTTTTCTCTTCTGTGTCATTTAAGTGACATATTGAAGTTCAGAAGAGACCTTAACCCTCCCTGTCTTTTCTTTTTCCATCTCTCTTTCTTTCGTTCTTTTCTTATCAGTTTTATTCTCTCTCTCTCTCCCTCGCTCTGTCTCTCTCTCCGTGTGAGTGCGTATGCGTGCGTGCGTGCGTGTGTGTGTGTGTGTGTGTGTGCGTGTGTGTGTGTGTGTGATCTCATTTCACCCACGCTTGATTGAAATCTGACGATTTTCTGTATATTTCTGTCGTTATTTTCCTCATACGTTATTTAGCTGACATATATTGAAGTTCAGAACAGAAACCATTTCCCCTGTCTTTTCTTTTCCCATCTGTCTTTCTTTCGTTCTGTTCTGATCATCTCCCTCCCCCCCCTCCCCCGCCTCCCGCTCCCCCCACCTCTCTCTCTCTCTCTCTCACTCTCTCTCTCTCTCTTCGTTTTTTTCTTTCAAGTTCAGAAAAGAACTTTCTTTTCTTTTCATTTTTTTCCCCATCTCACTTTCTTTCTTTCTTTGTTTTGTTCTTCTTTCTTTTTCTCTCACTTTCTTCGTTTCTTTCTTTTAGCTTACCATTGATAATCACTTCTTATTTTTTTTCATTTTTCTGACCTTTTCAGTTGGAAAACGATTTCAACCCCGTTTTCTTTCTTTCACTCGCTGTTTCAACTAACCTTGATTTTTTTTTTTCCATCTTTCAGGCTTTTTCAATTGGAAAAGGATTTCATTAGAAAACGATAGCGACGTTTCAACTCTGCCCATTTCTTAGGATGTAGGCGTGCGTGTATGTGCGTGCGTGCGCGTGTGTGCGTGCGCGCGCGTGTGCATGTGTGTGTGTGTGGACGACATGGTTTCCCACACATCGTTGGATCAGTTCTAGTCCGGATTGTTGAATTTAACACCACTGTCAACACTAGGATTATAAGGTCAAAGGTAAAAATAGTGAAACAATTTGAGAGACGCTGTCACTCGCACATGCTCGGATTAGTCGGAACAAAATTTGCAAATCTGTTGGGGGCGGGAAGGGGCATTGAGGAGAGGAAAAAAACAACAACAAATAAATCCAAACCAAACCAGCAAACAAAACACAAACAAACAGCTGTATGTGATATCTACTATTATGTTTGTCTTCAAAATTATACCGTATCGTTATTATAGCAAACGTGACGAAACACTATAATTATTGTTTTTCCCACATGATCAGGACTTTCTGAGTCATTGTTCACACAAAGATATATACAAATTGCATCCGCATTATGTTCTGTACGTATTCAGTTCTTTGATTTAACAATGTTAATAAAAGAGAAGAAAAAAACAAGTTGGAGGTTGGGGTATGGAGGGGATGGAGGGACCGTGTTTTATGCATGAACTAAAAGGTCCCGATCACACACGTCGAAGTGATGTAATCAGTAATGGAAGCGGTTACCTGATCAATCGCAACCGCGTTTTGTCATCGATTCTGACACGTCGTAACGGTTCAGGTTCTCTCTGCATGGGTTGAGAAGTTACTCTGGTTCTGTTTTTTTTTTTTTTTTTTTTTTCTCCCTTTGTATGGGTCGGTGGGTTGGGGGTGGATGGGACTGGGAGGATTCGCTGTGAGTGTAGGTGTGGGGATGACAGGAGTTGGCTGGCAGTTTTGTGAGTTAGCATTGATCCAGTATACAATAAAGGCTTCGGAGAGGGTGAGAGTGTGTGTGGCGGGGGTGGGGGAGGGGGGGGAATTCGGGGGTGGGTGGGAGGGTGTGAGTTGGGGGTGGAGGGGGGGGAGGGGCATGTGGGAGACGATTGGAAGGAAGCGCAGCGGCAACAGTGATGGTTTATGGATTGATTGGATTGGGTTATTTCCTCAGACTGTTGTGCGTGGGATGAGTCCTCCTCCTCCTCCTCCCCCTCTTCCTCCCCCTCCTCCCCCCTCCTCCTCCCCCCCTTAACCTCTCTCTCCTCTTCCTCCCCTTCCTCCTCCCCCCTCCTTCCCCTCCTTCACCTCGTCCCCCCCCCTCCTCATCCCCTTAACCTCTCCCTCCTCCTCCCCCTCTCCTCCCCCTCCTTCCCCTCCTCCCCCTCCTCCTCTTCACCCCCCTCTCCCCCCCCCCCTTAACCTCTCCCTCCTCCTCCTTCCCCTCCTCCTCCTCCTCCCCCCTCCTCCTAATCATTGGTGTCGTTGTTCATGATCTTTCTAGGAGCGCCTGGCTACTACTACTCCCCCCACTCCCCACTTTGTGATTCATTATTCAAGATATTGAAAACATTTCTGTATGATACGTTTTTATTCGAATTAAATGCTTAACGTCGTTCTTGCGTTCTTTTGTTATTCATTTTATTTATTTATTTATTTATTTTTTATCAAGATACTGATACACATATATACAAATCAGTATGATGTAATTTGACTCCCGGATTTTTTTCATTTACTTGTCTGCCCCTCACTCCCCCCCCCCCCCTCTTTTTATTTTTATTTTTTAATCTCAAAGGTTATATCAATTAGAGTTTACATTATTGTCACACCGAGTTTTGCTTGAACATGTTTCAGCATTTTCGTAAAACTTCTTGACTGGTAAACAATAGTAGAAGAAATGTTTTGTAAAATAAATGTCATCTCTGAATATGAAAATTTGAAATATTTATTAGTAGTAGTACCTGTACCTTTTTACCCCCCCCCCCCCACCCACCCCTTACCCCTCTCCCCTCTCCCCCTCCTTGATATGTGTGCGTCACCGAATTTCTTCCCCGCCCCCTCCCCACCTCCGTCTATATGTAGCCACGGAATTAATTCCTGTTCGAGGTCATATGTTCAAACTGCCTGTGAGTATGTGTGCTTGTATGTATGTGCACGAATGCTCGTGTGTGTGTGTGTGTGTGTGTGTGTGTGTGTGTGTGTGTGTGTGTGTGTGAGAGAGAGAGAGAGAGAGAGAGAGAGAGCAGGTTTGCTTGGGCATGGGCATAAAATGATAATGGATTAGAAACACAAGCATCGACATGGTGGTTGTGAAAATTCAACCGGTATTTACACAGCGGCGTATTGGGCAATGTCTCTAGGGCAGTTGGGGTGGTACTCTCTCTCTCTCTCTGTGCGTGTGTGTGTGTGTGTGTGTGTGTGTGGAGGGGGCGGTAGATATGGACGCGGAGGTGAAGAGAGGGAGCTTTGGGACACGGTTTGGAGTGAAAGCTGTCTACAGTCTAGACGAGATAGGATCCCCCCTCCGCCCCCAGTAGCTAAAGGCATCTTTCACACACGCACGCACGCACGCACGCACACACACACACACACACACACACACAGACACACACACACACACACACACACACACACACACATATATATATATATATATATATAATACTGAGGTATTTTTAACTCACCACTTTTACCCAACCGCTCTCCCCCAGCGCTAACCAGTTCTAACGGTTTAAATTTGAAATCAAGACTAGGTTTTGACGCGTCTGCCTTTTCCTTTTGGAAGATATCGGGGATTTATTTATTACTGACCCTCCCCTCTCTCTCTTTCTCTCTCTCTTTCGCTCTTTCTATCTCTCTCTCTATGTGTGCGTGTGTGTGTGTGCGCGCGCGCGCTGTTTCTATCAATTTTTCGTACGTTATAACGTCAGACTTTCTGTCACATCTCTCTCTTTGATCGAGTTACTAAATAATGGATCGGTTCTGCACATCGTGGTAAATTACATTCCTCCTAAAACACTACTGCTCTCCACCCACCCAGAAAGTATCGATGGAAAATGTCCCCCGGGCTAGCAGTAAAACTCCCCCCTTCAAAATATGACATTCTGCCACATGACGATAACAGGACTACGCGCGCAAGTCTTCCCGTGTGTGTGATGACTTGTTTATTGATGATTGTTCTTGGATTTAAAAAAAAATTACATCATGTACGAAATTATAAGTTGATCTCAGAATAGAAGGTCAGACAAGTAATACCCCCTCACGGAGAGAGAGACAGAGAGAGAGAGAGAGAGAGAGAGAGAACTTGAAACTTGAAACTTCAAATGTTTTATTGTCATTGTCTGCAAAGGTCTTTTGACAAGGGGGTAACTTTTTTACGTCAACAGATTACAATAATCTTTATGATGTAAATTTTAAACATTGCAGTCAAACAAACACTGGTAACACTGTCACCATAATTATATATATACATTGTATCACTTCATCACTTCAAGGAAAATACTAAGAAAAAAAAAAAGAAGAAAATTCGACCATCCTCTCACATACATAATTTCATGTACTCCTTACTTTCATTCCAGAACATGTCAGCATTCAGTCAACTATGGTTAACTACCTTATAATACATTATTTTGCCCGTGGATAACAAGTCCTTGTCTTATTTTTTGCGCTTCTGCAATAAATTTTGCAATCGATCTAATTATAATTTTATCCTCAGACGATAAAACAGAAACAATGTTGTGCATTTCGGCTATACCTACTCTCAACTCATCATAAGCTTTACACTCAAACAAAAAGTATTTCTCATCTTCAATTTGTGAGCCACATGATGGGCATGGTAATTCTACGGAAGTCCCAGGTTCAGACCATTTCTTATTTGCGTTGAAACCAAGTGTCCTCAATCGAAATCTTGCATAACTTATTCTGTGCCATTTATCTGTAATGATACTTAGAAAATTTTCAGGTTGAAATACGTTTTTAAATGAGAAAAAACAACTATATTTTTCTTTTGTTTCCATATCGGAGTGCCAGTTTTGTCGAAAAGAACAAATAAGTCTGTCTTTAAATTCTGATATAAATTGCTGCTCGTTTCCTACTCCCTGTGACAACCACACAATTCCAAAACCATGTTCTGATAAAACTTTCTTTCCTCTGTAAGCCCAATTCTTTTCCCTAAATCCATTTGAATATACATCATATCATAGGCCTGTCTGCATAAGCGTGTTTGTGGAAGCTTCAATAGTTTTCAGCCAGTATTTAATGCACTTTACAAAAAATTTTATATACAAAGGGTACCTTCCTGTTTCTCCGTATAACACTGTATTAGATGAATGTATTGGTACATTTAAGAAGCGTTTAACTGCATATGTATGCACTTTCTCAATCTGCTTATTTACACTTAGTCCCCAAATTTCTGCTCCATATGTAAGTAAAGGCTCAATCTGTGAATCAAATAATTTCCTAAATAAACAGCAATCAAAAGAGTTGAGCTTTCGTAACATCTTCAAAATTTCGATTACACCCTTTTTCCTCTTACTACAAGATTCTTCCCATGCATAATTCAGACTTAATTTAGCTGAGAATATCATTCCTTAGTATTTGTATGAATTCACCACTCTAACTTCTGTATTCTGATAAAACCATCTTTCATGTAGTGACAGTTGTCCACCCATCCTAAAGACCATAACATTAGTTTTATCCAAATTCACTGTCAAACTTAAGCGATCTGCTTCTTATTTTAAGTGGTTTAGTTGATTTTGCAAACCTATTACTATTCCAGATAAAAGAATGACATCATCAGCAAACAATAATAAGAATACCTCAATAGCTCCAGGAATTAATTGGAGGATGAGAGAGAGAGAGAGAGAGAGAGAGAGAGAGAGAGAGAGAGAGAGATCAAGTACAAGAACAGTTGTTTTATTTGACAAAGGCTTTTCCCATCAGTCGAAGGGGAGCGGGGAGGGGGGGGGGGAGTTATAAATAAAATGGACGTGAACATGCAATATCAAACTGTTGGAAATATCAAAAACAATATTTAAGAAAAAGATATCTATCGATCCACATAATCAGTCGTGTTATATGTTATTGATTTGGTTTGATGGTTGTTTTCGTCATTAAGAGATGGAGAGATTGAGCACGTCTTCCAGAAGCCTGGTTCGCCCAGCAAGTGTGAGAGCGTAGTGCAGAGAAGGATTCCTCATTGCCATTATTTTCTCCCAGCGTCGTGCGGTGTATCGTAGTATCAACAGTCCAGCTGATCCAGCTTTGATCCTCCCGCGGGAGAGGTAGAGCGTCTGAGCGGGGCTTGAAATCATGGCGGCGTGTGGAGATGGAGAGATTGAGCACGTCTTCCAGAAGCCTGGTTCGCCCAGCAAGTGTGAGAGCGTAGTGCAGAGAAGGATTCCTCTTTGCCATTATTTTCTCCCAGCGTCGTGCGGTGTATCGTAGTATCAACAGTCCAGCTGATCCAGCTTTGATCCTCCCGCGGGAGAGGTAGAGCGTCTGAGCGGGGCTTGAAATCATGGCGGCGTGTGGAGAAGGGTCAGCATAGGGTAGGGGGGGAATAAGTGTGGGCGAGACTGATTTATAGGTGAATGCAATGAATAGTGCGTTGGTGGGAGACCGGAAGAAAAAGGGGGAGGGGGAGCGAGGTGGAGGGGTAGGGGGGGGAGAGAAAAAACAACAACAACAACAACAGAAAACATCAATGGAGATGGATTGCCTGTGTCCTAAGCTCTCTTGTCCCCAGGTTTCTGCTGAATCCCTTTGTCACATGGAAAGTACTGTCCGCCGCGTATTGATCTGAGAGGTGGCTTTTTTTTTCTTTTTTTTTTTTTAAAGCTGTAAATTAGCGTGTATCGATTTCACAGACTATATGGATCTCTCTCTGTCTCTCTCTGTCTCTCTCTGTCTCTGTCTCTGTCTCCGTAGCCTGGCTTTCTGTCTTTCCCTCTGTCCTTCTGTTTCCTGCCCCCCACCCCCCACCCCCTGTCCTCCTGTCTCCCGCACACCCCGCCCCCCTCCCTCCGCCCCCCTGTTCTCTCTCTCAAGATATATATATATATATATATATATATATATATATATATGTGTGTGTGTGTGTGTGTGTGTGTGTGTGTGTGTGTCACTCTTTTCCATACACTATCCTTGCGCATCATTGACAGCCACATGGACGGCGGATGTCAGCGAAAACAGGATTAGCAGCAGCGCGCCAGCGGATCATCAGTTATTGTCTGCAGGAGTCACTCCCCCCTGAGGGCCTTTCATTAATCGTTCAGGAACCATGGACTTTGTTTACACAACAGTTCGGCAGTGTGACATGACGGCATATGATTTATTGTATTATCTCTCTCTGCAGTCGGTATCGTGACGCAAGCCTGGGCTTGTTTGTCCGTGCTGTGAGCTTCAGCTTTCTAAAGACAAAAGTTTCCAGTGAGTACAAAATGATGATGGTGATGGTAATGGTGATCATGGTGATGATGATGATGATTATATTGACATCGTTGTTGTCTCTGCTGTTATTCTTCGTGAGAAAAATATAAACAAGTCAGTACGAGTTATTCATCGATTGCTTCTTCTGATATCACACACACACACACACACGCACACACACGCACACACACACACACACACACACACACACACACACACACACTCACTCACTCACACACTCACTCACTCACTCACTCACTTACACTCTTAGAGAAGGGTGGGTGGGGGCTTCTGCTCCTCCGCTCCTCACCCTCGGATTGGCCTTTCATTTGCCGAGGGCCCATCGTTGTCCAGCCACAAGCCACTCGTCCATGGCTCTAATGAGGCTGAGCACCGTGAACAGATAACGACGACGTCTCCCTCCCACCCTCCCTCCTTCCCCCACGTCTCTCTCTCTCTCTCTCTTCTCTCTCTCTCCTTTTTTCCTCCTCCTCCCGGCAGCAGCGGGCTGAGCTTGAGTGAGTGACTGCCTGGCGGTGACTGCAGGCACGGCAGCTGGCTGGCCCAGTCTGGCACCGCACGTACATGGCCCTTCCTTGGCGCTACGTGCTCACCGATCAATGGGAGGACGAGAGTCTCCTCCTCCTGCTCCTCCTCCTCGTCAGAGGTGCTGAACATCCAGCTGCACGGCACGCTGAGAGAAAAGAGCTGTTGGGACTGTTTTGCTTGCCTGCCTGCCTGCCTGCCCTTTTAGGCTTGGCCCGTTACATTCCCACGCCACCACGACAGCTTGAGGTGTTTTCTTGTTTGGTGGTGGTGGTGTGTTTTTTTCCCCCGTCGCGTTTTACTTGCAGTTTCAGCGATGCCGCGTGGTTAGTTACGCTTTGGTGGAGTTTCTGGAACTTTTAATAGATTGTGTGTGGTGGTGTTGCTGGTGGTGGCCGTGTAGGATGTTTTTTCTGGCTTCTTCGGTCTGGTGGTTTCGGTGTATATGACTGTGTTTGTGTGTGTGGTGGGTCATGGATTGTGAGTTCTGGGTGTTGAGTTTTCGCAGTGAACATACCCGGGCAAAGTGTTTTTGTGCTCTTCGTTGCTCTCTGTTTGTATGGAAAGTGTGATAGACCTTTGGCACTAAAAAAAACTTATCGAGAGTTTGTGTGTGAAGATCTTCGTCTGAAACAGCTATGATTTGATGCTTCGATGGTGAGCCACCAATACTTCTATAAATGAAGGGAGTTACCGCGAGTTCCGCGCGACTTCGTGATTTATTTGATCAGAGAGAGAGAGAGAGAGAGAGAGAGAGAGGGGGGGGGGGGTAGGAGAAGGTATTAGATGGAACCAAGGGATCGGTTTAGTTTGGGAAGTCGGTGAATTTGGAAGGAATGTTGACGTATGAGAGGAGGCATTGAATATCAGTGGAGAAAAGCTAGCATTAATTTCATCAACTGACAAATAAATATTTAACTGAATGATTAATTTATAAATGATATTTTCTTTGTTTTAGGTAGAGAAGAATATGTCAAGGGAAGGTTGATAGGAAAAGAAATATTTCTGTCTGCAATAGAGTACCTCTGAGAGAAACAACGAAGTGCAGCCAGAGAGGCTGTGTTCAGCAAGATGAAAAGACATAAGTCTCTCTCCTTCCCTCCCCCTCCATCTCCCTCTCGTCTCTCCCTCGTTCCCTCTCTTCCCCACTCACACTCACACGTACACACACACACACACACACACACACACACACACACACACACACACACACACACACTTTATGTTGCTCTCAGTGAACACTGGATATGGTTTTTAGGCCAACGCTGACTCATAAGACGTTCTGGCGCACGCTGGACGTTCGAGATGACTAAGCTTCATCTCATCGCCTCTGTCCTCCTCTCCTCTCCCTCCCCTTTCCTTTTCTTCCTTTCTCTTTTCCCCCCTCTCTCGTTCGCTCTCTATCCACCCCCCCTCTTTCTTTTCACACGCACACGCAAATGGAAATCTGGAAAAGATCTAACCGGATTTAATGCGCGTTCTGAAATTCGGTTCACTTAGAACTCAGCAGCGCACCCTCGTGCTGATCTCATCGATTGATTTCACATCGTTCTCAGTTCGCCCTTTAACCGGTAGCAGGGGATAGAGGGTGGGGGTCAGAGTGGCGGAACTCGATAATTTTACCTCATTACCGTCGGGGGGGGGGGGGGGGGGGGGGGGGAGAAGAAGAAAAAACCTGGAGAAAAAAAAGAAGAAAAGAAAATATCCTTGTTGCTTCCGTGATAGACATTAATCAAGCAGCGATGAAATTCGACTCCTGATCTCCCTGAGGAGTGCTCTCACTTGGGGGGGAAAAGTGTCTGTTGGGCAGCACTGTTGTTCGCGTGACAGGGATATAGCGCTGTGCGTGCATTCTTGTTGGTCCTGGTCGTATTGATTGATTGGATGGATGGATACACGGTTCAGTGTCTGTCCACAGTGGGTCTGCCCTCTCTCTGAAGTGCAGTTTCTGAAACTGTGTGGTGTATCTTCGATTTCTCTTGTGTTCGTCATGCAAGGAACATACTTGATGGCATTGTTGGCAAAAATGTCCTTTTTTGTGTGTGTTATAATCTCCTCCGTCCTCTACCCAACCCCCATCTTGCCCATTCTTTAATTCTCTTTCTGCTTGTAAACCTCTGCCACCCCCTCCAGCCCCACCTCTTTTCCCCGCTTCTTCGTTCCTCTCTCTCTCTCTCTCTCTTTCTCTCTCTCTGCGTGCGTATGTGTATGCAAGGTGTGTGTGTGGGGGGGGGGGGGGGGGGGGGGGGGGCGTGAGTATACGGAGTATGTGTTGGATTCAACAAGAGTGCACATGAGGGGTGGAGGAGGGGTGTTGGGGTAAGGATTTTAAAGGAAAATGATCATGAAAAGAGGACGGCTTGAATGCAAGGAAAAGGAAGTTCGTTCCCGTTTCCTGAAAGCCGGCTTATCGGGAAGAAGGAAGAAAACAAACAAACAACAACGACAACAACAAAAAAACAAAAAACAACAACAAAAAAAACAAACAAAAACAAACAAAAAAACAACAACGAACGGACAAACAAACAAAAAAAAAAAACAAGGACAAAAACAAAAGGCATTGAATAGAAATGTAATGAAATGAAAACCGTTGGAAAATCTCTGTTCACTCAGCGTGGTTGGTTAGTTTGAAAAATGACTGAAGTGGAAAATCTTTACAAGAATACGCTAGCGAAGAAGACGCACGTATTCTGCAGTCTGACAGGTTGCTAAATCAATAATGCCTGAGTTTTTTTTTCTTCTTCTTAGTTTTATGCTTGCAGCTGAACATTGATTGACATTTCGGTTACGCAGCGAAAAATGCGTTTCGCCGACTTTTATTCGTGAGACGGATCGGATTACGAGGATGTGTGCCCTGACATATCGGTTTTTGCATGGCAGATCGAAAAGCCTGGGATTTCGAAGAGTTATTTTGACGATAACTCTGGAAGATATGATTTCTTTAAAATACCAGTACTCTCAGATGGCTGGAATATGAAGAACAGTGTTTCCTAAGATTATTTTACGCATCACACCTTCTTCTTCTTCTTCTTCGCCATTATTTTCATCCATGTTTCCAGTACCCTCACACATCCCCTTCCTCTCCTTCACTTTCCCACCTCCCACCTCTCAGTCCTCCTCATCCCCTCCTCCCCTTCCTCGTTGTTCTTCTGCTGCTGCTGCTCCTCTTCTTCGCTTATCCATCTCCTCCTCCGCCTCCTCCTCCTCCTCTTTCTCCTCCTCCTGCTGCTCCAGTCAGGCAGCCTTTCTCCGCGGCTAAGACCATGGTTTTCACAACTCTCCGAACTTGGAGATGAATTATAAGGTCTTTAACGTGCATATATGATCTGCATGTGTTTGTACACACGAAAGTGATCAAAGCACTTGCAGGTGGATACAGTGGGGTTTAGCGTTCAAATCTGTATGTTGTGTTGATATATTGATTGTCCAGTTAAACTTTAAGGTCCGTGTCATTCATTGATATATTGGAAGTCGAGTTGAACATTTATGCCTGTATCGTACGTTAATTTGTTGACAGTGAAGCTGAACATCAAGTCTTTATCATACGTTAATATATTGACAGTTGAGTTGAACTTTCAGGACTGTATCGCACGTTTACGTATTGACAGTAGATTATAACACTCAACTCTGTATCATATGTTACTGTATTGACAGCAGAATTCAACATTCCAGTCTGTATCATGCGCTAATGTATTGTCAGTGGAGCTGAACAATATGCGTCTGCATCATACGTTAATGTGGCATGCCGTTTAGTTCGCTACAAAGTGCAGGGAAAGTCTGACGCGTGTGCGTGCGTCGATCTGTCTGTAAGCGGGCAGGAATAAGATTGTGGGAATAAAGATCACGCAGGTCTCTACGGTACGGACATCCACACGTACCTCCTACGGTCACAGCTCTGTGTCTGTGGGTCAGCCCCAAAAGCGAAACGGAGAAAGGCCGGAAGAAAGCGGTAACCAGTATCGATCATCGCTTCTTTCCACCACCACCACCCACCAGGGCTGATTGGCTGGGGTTTGGCCCACTGCCAGCCCGTCACTTTGCCACAGCAGGATGCCACGTGAACTTCCAGTGTTTGAGAACTGAGTTTACCTCCCACATCTGTGGGATGGCTTCGTTGAGTGACTGGGAGAAACGGAGCTTTTGAAACAAGGGAGGGAAGTTGAACTCTTGAAACTCAGGAGAAGAGCATAACTTTTGAAACTGTATTGGGAGAGAAGTAGAGCTTTCGTGAAGGTTGGGATGATAAGTAACTTTTGAAACTAAGGAGAAAAATAGAGCTTTTGAAACGATATTGGTAAAGAAGAAGGGCTTTTGAAATTAGAGTTGTAGAGCTTTTGAAACAAAGGGTAGAAGTATAGTTTTGGTAGTTATTGGGGGAGAAGAAGAGCTTTTACAAGGAAAAGTAGAGCTAAAATACCATACTGGGATTTAAGCAGAGCTTTAGAAACTTCTTTTTTGGGGGGGTGGGGAGGGGTGGGGGTAGTTGAAGGAATAAAGTAAAGGTACTGTTTTCTCACTTGCTGTATTAATTAATGTATGACAGTGCTTGTTTATCTTCCGTATGATGTACCGTTTATATTCCTGATAAAAAATATAAAAAAGACTTGCACGTGGCTCTGAATCGAACGGAAATAAATCATCGCTGTTCCACTCATTGTTGGGGCGAAGTGGACAACGCCTGTATATTGTGGTACATGTGACAAGAAAGCGAATATATTTGTAGCATTATTTGGCACACAAATTGTTTCCTGTTGTTTGCGCCTGGTCTGTGTCTGTCAGTTTCTTAACTGTATGTTTCTGTCTCTATCTGTATGTCTGTCGCTCACCCGGTTTTTTGGTTCGCCCAGCTTTTTGTTTGTCAAGTATTTATTTATTTATTTATTTATTTATAGGGACTGCGAGTAGAAACGAACTCTCGAAGCTTGGTGGCTCACCATCGTACGTTTTCTTACACGTGAGGGATGGGGACTGGGATTTTTGTTCTCCCCAGAATCACCGGGAAAGAGACTGCCGTTTGTCGGAAGCAGCATTCTGGAGAGTGGACTTTTTTGATGTTGTTGATGCACCGCCTTTATCAAAAACAATAACAACAACAAACAATTAAAACTGAAAAAAAAACAGCAACAAAAAAAATCCAAAACAGCAGCGTAACAACTTATGCGACTGTGTGATAGTCAAGACTTTGTTGTGACGATTTTTGCAAGGTTGACAACGTTGCCGTAACTTTTTTGCCCTCGAATACCAGCAGGGCACGTGTGTGTGTGACCAGTGAGAAACGGTGTTCGGCGAAACTTTCATGAATGCGTGGACCCCCCCCCTTTTTTTGTAATCCGTCGCTGACAGGGGAAGGAAGAAACGAGCTTAATTAATATTACTTCTGTGATTAGAAGGTGATTCAGTTCTTAGTCCTCGTGCGGCCAGTAAACCTAATCAATACTTGTGGCTTTCTGTAGTCGAGACTCACACATCTACTGCTCTGTGTGCGTGTTGCCGGCAGACATCAGTTCCATTTCCACTTCCACCCCTACCCTACCCCACCCCTGACTCAGAGCTTCTGTGTGTATGTTTTCAGGGTGTGTATGTATGTGATGTGTGTGAGTGGAGGTCGGTCATCGTTGCCCACGCCCACCCATCTCACATCTCGCCGACACACCACTCTTCTTCCTTTTGTGTGCTGGTTAACTTTGTGAGTCACTCTGTGTGTGTGTGTGTGTGTGTGTGTGTGTGTGTGTGTGTGTGTGTGTGTGTGTGTGTGACCGGACAACCGTAACTCACCCCCTCTTTCCCCACACTCCAACCCCTCCATCTCCCTTGTTTCCTTCCTCCCCCCCCCCTGCCACTTCCTCCCCCCCCCCTCCCTTAGTCCCTTAGCGGTTTGGAAAGCGGCCGGGGTTGTGGATGCTGGCTTCTCCGGGAGGCAGTTGCGCGGAGAGCGCGCTGGGGGAAGTGTCGTGGTGGTCGTCGGTGGGGCAGTCGCTGGTGGAGTTCGGGCTGAGCGTGACCCATGGGCAGGTGATCCGCAGGATGGGCAACACGCTCTTTGAGGGCCACGGCCACGGCACGCAGGGAGAGGAGTACAGCAGGAAGAAGGTACTGGTGGTGTGGAGTGTGTGAAGGGATGGGGATGGTGATGGTGGAGAGATGGTGGAGTCGAGGTGTGTGGGGGTGGTGGAGGTGTGTGTGGCTGGTGGGGGAGGGTCGCAATTTGATTTAATATCTTCCATGCTCCAGTAAGATTTATTGAACTTGAGTTTGTTGTGGGGGTGGGATGGGTGTATGTGTGTGTGTGCGTGTGTGTGTGTGTTTGTGTGTGTGTGTGTGTTTGTGTGTGAGAGAGTGGTGTGTGTGTGTGTGTGCGCCCGCGCGCGCGCGTGCACATCTCTTGATTTGTAACTATAACCTTTGCATTGTTTTTGTGCTCCATTTCTTGATGGGCAGACTGCGCACACACACACCTGCATTTTGCATCATATATATACAATATTTTTAAAAAATCGAAATAAGTGATCTGAGACTTTGCCATTTCCTTTGTTAAGTTCATCATATCTCGTTCCTTCCACGAAGGAAAACAACATGGCCTGTACACCACACTCCCTCTCCTTCACTGTATTTGACTCCGGTCTGTCGACCTGTTTCTCTCTCTCTCTCTCTCTCTCTCTCTCTCTCTCTCTCTCTCTCTCCGTATTTGGTATCAGTGCGCGCGCGCACGCGTGCATGTGTGTGTGTATGTTTGGGGGACGGGGGGGCGGGGGTGGGAAGTGGGGGCGTGCGCGCGTGTTTATTCACGTGAGAGTAAGGGAGAACGAAGAGAATGAAGTAAACATATTAAGCAGACAATACTTATTCTTATCCATCTCTCGAAAGAAGGAAAATGAAAGAGAGAAAGACCACATCTGCACTCGAAGTGCACTTCAAGAGTGCGGAGATACGGAGATTGAGAATATCGTACGGAGATTGAGAATATCGTAGTTGGTAGCCTTTTGTGACTGTCCTCAAACAAAGGAAAAGGGAGGCGGAAGACTTTAGTTTTGTCCTGTTGTTCGTGCTCGCATACAAGTGTGTGAGAAAAACTCAACAACTTCTATGTGTGCACTTACACACACACACACACACACACACACACACACACACACAAACACACATGTATGTTTATATATATATATATATATATATATATATATATATATATAGAGAGAGAGAGAGAGAGAGAGAGAGAGGTGTGTGTGTGTGTGTGTGTGTGTGTGTGTGTGTGTACACACCCACGCGTTCGCACAGACAGAAGGGGAAAGGTAGGATTCCTTGCCACGTCTGTCACCGTTTCAGTAAAGGAATTTACCGTGCAATTTTCAGCGCTTGGCTTGTGTTTTTTGTGTGTGCAAGCTTGTAGTCTTTGTGATACGACTTTACATCCTCACCCAAAGGGAGAAAAATGAATGATAAATAAAACATGAGCAGTTCCACACACAAAAAAGAAAAAAAAAGAGTTGCTGGTGACGTGTGAGTGTGTGTGCGCGCGCGTGTGTTTGTGTGTATATCGCTGTACGGGCATGCGCGTGTGTTTGTGAACGTGCGTGAGAGCGTGCATGTGTGTGTGTCAGATCGGATCAACTCATGTTGCTAAAAGTCCAGATGCACGTGTGTGAAGAAGCAAGGGTGTGTCTGAAACCACCAAAGGGTCAGACCTTGTATACTGAAATACCCTTGCTCAGTTACTCAATCAAAATAGGCAACCAACACTGTGGACAAATGGAGGGATTGAGAACAGTGAAACTACCAACACTATGCACAGATGGAGAGAGGGAGAACAGTGAAACTACCAACACTATGAACAGATGGAGGGAGGGAGAACAGTGAAACTACAAACACTATGGACAGATGGAGAGAGGGAGAACAGTGAAACTACCAACACTATGGACAGATGGAGAGAGGGAGAACAGTGAAACTACCAACACTGTGGACAGATAGAGGGAGGGAGAACAGTGAAACTACCAACACTATGGACAGATAGAGGGAGGGAGAACAGTGAAACTACCAACACTATGGACAGATGGAGGGAGGGAGCACAGTGAAACTACCAACACTATGGGCAGATGGAGGGAGAACAGTGAAACTACCAACACTATGGACAGATGGAGAGAGGGAGAACAGTGAAACTGCCAACACTATGGACAGATGGAGAGAGGGAGAACAGTGAAACTACCAACACTATGGGCAGATGGAGGGAGAACAGTGAAACTACCAACACTATGGACAGATGGAGAGAGGGAGAACAGTGAAACTACCAACACTATGGACAGATAGAGGGAGGGAGAACAGTGAAACTACCAACACTATGGACAGATAGAGGGAGGGAGAACAGTGAAACTACCAACACTATGGACAGATAGAGGGAGCACAGTGAAACTACCAACACTATGGACAGATGGACGGAGGGAGAACAGTGAAACTACCAACACTATGAACAGATGGAGGGAAGGAGGGAGAACAGTGAAACTACCAACACTATGGACAGATGGAGGGAGGGAGCACAGTGAAACTACCAACACTATGGACAGATGGAGGGAGGGAGAACAGTGAAACTACCAACACTATGGACAGATAGAGGGAGGGAGAACAGTGAAACTACCAACACTATGGACAGATGGAGGGAGAACAGTGAAACTACCAACACTATGGACAGATAGAGGGAGGGAGAACAGTGAAACTACCAACACTATGGACAGATGGAGGGAGGGTGCACAGTGAAACTACCAACACTATGGACAGATGGAGGGAGAACAGTGAAACTACCAACACAATGGACAGATGGAGGGAGGGAGAACAGTGAAACTACCAACACTATGAACAGATGGAGGGAGAACAGTGAAACTACAAACACTATGGACAGATGGAGAGAGGGAGAACAGTGAAACTACCAACACTATGGGCAGATGGAGGGAGGGAGCACAGTGAAACAACCAACACTATGGACAGATGGAGAGAGTGAGAACAGTGAAACTACCAACACTATGAACAGATGGAGGGAGAACAGTGAAACTACAAACACTATGGACAGATAGAGGGATGGAGAACAGTGAAACTACCAATACTATGGGCAGATGGAGGGAGGGAGCACAGTGAAACTACCAATACTATGGGCAGATGGAGGGAGGGAGCACAGTGAAACTACCAACACTATGAACAGATGGAGGGAGGGAGAACAGTGAAACTACCAACACTATGGACAGATGGAGGGAAGGAGAACAGCGAAACTACCAACACTATGGGCAGATGGAGGGAGGGAGCACAGTGAAACTACCAACACTATGGACAGATGGAGAGAGGGAGAGCAGTGACAGTACCAACACTATGGACAGATGGAGAGAGGGAGAGCAGTGACAGTACCAACACTATGGGCAGATGGAGGGAGGGAGCACAGTGAAACTACCAACACTATGGACAGATGGAGAGAGGGAGAGCAGTGACAGTACCAACACTATGGACAGATGGAGGGAGGGAGCACAGTGAAACTACCAACACGATGGACAGAGGGAGAACAGTGAAACTACCAACACTATGGACAGATAGAGGGAGGGAGAACAGTGAAACTACCAACACTATGGACAGATAGAGGGAGGGAGAACAGTGAAACTACCAACACTATGGACAGATAGAGGGAGGGAGAACAGTGAAACTACCAACACTATGGACAGATGGAGGGAGGGTGCACAGTGAAACTACCAACACTATGGGCAGATGGAGGGAGAACAGTGAAACTACCAACACAATGGACAGATGGAGGGAGGGAGAACAGTGAAACTACCAACACTATGAACAGATGGAGGGAGAACAGTGAAACTACAAACACTATGGACAGATGGAGAGAGGGAGAACAGTGAAACTACCAACACTATGGGCAGATGGAGGGAGGGAGCACAGTGAAACAACCAACACTATGGACAGATGGAGAGAGTGAGAACAGTGAAACTACCAACACTATGAACAGATGGAGGGAGAACAGTGAAACTACAAACACTATGGACAGATAGAGGGAGGGAGAACAGTGAAACTACCAATACTATGGGCAGATGGAGGGAGGGAGCACAGTGAAACTACCAATACTATGGGCAGATGGAGGGAGGGAGCACAGTGAAACTACCAACACTATGAACAGATGGAGGGAGGGAGAACAGTGAAACTACCAACACTATGGACAGATGGAGGGAAGGAGAACAGCGAAACTACCAACACTATGGGCAGATGGAGGGAGGGAGCACAGTGAAACTACCAACACTATGGACAGATGGAGAGAGGGAGAGCAGTGACAGTACCAACACTATGGACAGATGGAGAGAGGGAGAGCAGTGAAACTACCAACACTATGGGCAGATGGAGGGAGGGAGCACAGTGAAACTACCAACACTATGGACAGATGGAGAGAGGGAGAGC
>NC_134899.1:9226610-9234110 GCF_041734735.1 Babylonia areolata
CTAAGGACAAGAAAAACGAAGAAAATAAACCAAGAAGAAAGATAAATAAAAAGGAGACACCCCACCCATCACCCCTCCACCCCCCGGCCCCTTGTCGAGGGAAGAATAACAGTACCGTATATACGTAGAATTGAGTTTAACTCACACAGTACGGCCAGTCCTCTCTTCTCCTCTACACAGACCCCTCGGATGTCCAGTGGGTGTCTGAATGACCCAACCTTTAGCTTCCGTCGTCAGAATTGTGGTGTTCTTTGTCAACATTCACCTCTTCAGTATAAGAGCCTTCCTCTTGCAATATTTTGATGGTGGTAATTGGGGTGAAACGCTGTTAACGTCATCTCTTTCGCCGTTCGTATGGAGAGAGTTAACGATCTGTTGACAGAAGGTTAAGTTATGCGGGACTTGGTCATGGTACGTCGTTCTTGTTAAGTATCTCTCTTCTCATATTGGTCTCACTTACTTTCACCCCCTAATTCATAATCATAATCTGTAACTGTATTACATAGTAATATGAATTAAGCATGTTTCGCTTTACTGTAGCTTATTATAACTACCTTATTTCCATCCTGTGTTAATGTTTTCCACAAGGCCAGGATATGATCTCAAGGCCTGATCAGCGCGTAGGGTGTATGCGAAGATGAGGTACGTGTGCTGTAGTGTATATTGATCAGTCTTACCACTTTGACACTTCCTTGAAACTGAAAATTGAAAAATAAATTATTATACTGTCGAAAAATAACCATTTGTGCATGTGTGTGTGCGCGTGCGCGCATGTGTGTGTGTGTGTGTGTGTGTGTGTGTGTGTGTTTGCAGGTGGAGAATGTCAAACTCCTGGATCGCTTCAACGTGCGGCAGCCGGCAATGGGCACCCTGTACCTGACCACCACCCACCTCATCTTTGTGGACAACGAGGGCAAGAGGGAGTCATGGGTCAGTGCCGCGCTTGTTGCCTTGTGTTGTGTCGTGTGGTGTTGCCTTGTGTTGTGTCGTGTGGTGTTGCCTTGTGTTGTGTTGTGTGGTGTTGCCTTGTGTTGTGTTGTGTCGTGTGGTGTTGCCTTGTGTTGTGTCATGTAGTGTTGCCTTGTGTTGTGTTGTGTCGTGTGGTGTTGCCTTGTGTTGTGTTGTGTGGTGTTGCCTTGTGTTGTGTTGTGTCGTGTTGCCTTGTGTTGTGTCGTGTGGTGTTGCCTTGTGTTGTGTTGTGTGGTGTTGCCTTGTGTTGTGTCGTGTCGTGTTGCCTTGTGTTGTGTCGTGTAGTGTTGCCTTGTGTTGTGTTGTGTCGTGTGGTGTTGCCTTGTGTTGTGTTGTGTCGTGTGTTGTTGCCTTGTGTTGTGTTATGTTGTATTGTATGGTATTATAAAGTGTGGAATTGTATTGTATTGTGTTGTATGGTATTGCATTGTGTTGTACTGCATTGTTGTATTGAATTGCATTGGATTACTTTTGCCACAACATATTTCACTTTGTGAAATTCGGGCTCCTCCCTCTTCCGGCCGGGATTTATTGATTAATATGGATACTTATATTGATTGATTGATTGTTTGATATGGATACCTATATAGCGCTTACTCTCGGTCGGAGACCGCGCTCTTAGCGCTTTACAAACACGGAGTCTTTTGCACAAAAGGCTGTCTGCATGGGTAGAACCAACTTCAGGGGTTGCCTTTAGGCGCTCCTCTTCCCTTTGTTATTCAGTCAGAATTCATTTTCGCGCGCGCGCGTGCGTGAGCGCGCACACATACACACAAACGCATGCACGCACGCACGTCCCTTATACAGTCGACACACCACCGGTAACTGAAAAGGGAGAATGACTCAATCACGTAAATTAATACAATTCTCCATGGAAACGAAAACACTGCATCAGAGGTTTCCAGCAGGCTGAATGTGTCCTTTCTCTTTCATCCTCCCATGCGCATTCCCATGCCCCCCCCCCCCCCCCCCCGCCCCCACACCCCCAGTCCCCCCGCTCCTTCCCCCAGCATCTCTCTTTCTTTCTCCCCGCTCGTTTCCATATACATGCACAAACTCAATCGCACGCACGTACACATGCGCACACACACACACGCACGCGCGCAAACACACAAACAAAAGTGATTATCCTGCTTTCCTCAACGCGTACACGTGCGCAAGAAGTCTTTTTTTCCCCTCACTGCGATGGTCATAAACAAGCGTCTAACGAGGGAGATTGAAAAGTCCGTGTCACAAAATGGGGATTAAAAAAGGCATAGAACGCACGGACCGGAGTTCTGCACAAAGCTGTTTGAAATCTCATTCCAGGTTGAAGAAAACGAAAGTTTGAAAGTTTTAGTTGAGTTTAGAAACAAAATCAAAGCAAAACAAAACAAAAATCTCTTGTCTGAACTTTAATTTATTTGTGTGTGTGTGTGTGTGTGTGTGTGTGTGTGTGTGTGTGTGAAAGGTTGAACGAGGAGGAAACGTGTGTCCGTAAATCCTTGACGACAGGGGAAGCAAAGGTAGGGAAATATTTATGGGTTCCGAAAATACTAAAGACTTCTATTAAGCCTTTTTTGTGTGTGCCATGCCAGTGTCTTAGTTGCGAACTTTCATTTCCTGTTCTTGTTCTTTCTATGTATCTGTCTCTGTCTTTGCCTGCCTGTCTGTCTGTCTTTCTCTGTCTCTCTGTGCCTGTCTGCCGGTCTGTGTGTCTGTTTGTCTGTCTCTAATTTGTGTGTCTCTGTCTCCCTCTGTCTCTCTCTGTCGCTCTGTCTCTGTCTGTCTGTCTGTCTGTCTGTCTGTCTGTCTCTCTCTCTCTCTCTCTCTCTCTCTCTCTCTCTCTCTCTCTCTCTCAGTCACACACTCACAGCATCCACCGTACTCAACCGCCTCCCCATCATACGCCCACACCCGTCCCTACACTCATCCCCCACTCCCCCACACACAAGCGCGCGCAAACACGTACGTAAATGATCTCCAAATTGCCGTCACTATGCTTATTCATCATCATAAGAAATTTGAAAAAATCGTATCGTGGAATCACACACACACACACACACACACACACACACACACACACACACACACACAACACAACACAACACACACACACACACACACACACACACACACACACACACACACACACACACACAACATCGCATCGCATGCACGCGCACACGCACGCACAGAGTGTAGCTTAGAGTCGATATCGCCGCTGACATCAGTCACTTCTAAACAGAGAAAGGGAGTATTTCTCGCACGAGCAAATTAATGTCTTGCACGGAAACAAGAACACCGCTTCAAAAGACTTGCGGTCCGAAGATCCTTCCCCTTCCTTTTACACATCCCCCACCCCCATCCACTTCTCTCTCTGTCTCTTCCTCTTCTTCTGACCCACTCGCCCATCGATTCCACTTGCCATGTTACGTATATATAATATGCATGCACAGACGGAACAACCTTTTACTCTCACTGCGATTGTCGTTCACATGCTTGCATCTAGGGAGACGAAGAAATTCATGTCATTGAAAACGGACCAAGATGCTCGAAGAGTTGAATCTCCACAAAAACAACTTTTTTTTTTTCTTTTTCAGATAGAAAAGAAAAGAAAATTAAAGTAGTTGGAAAGCAAACAGAAAGGAAGCCTTCTACGAGAATTAAAAAAAAGAAAAAAAAAGAAAGAAAATGTTATTTTGGAAATCAGGGGGCAGGAGGAAGAGGGGTGTCTGCCACAAATCCCTGCCTGGAGAGGGTGGGCAAAAGTGGGGATTTATTATTTTTATTATTTAAGAGTGGACGGGCCTGCCATTTGCCACAACTCAAAGGGCCGCTGAGGACCGAGGCAGGTGGCGCGAGCTGACCAGGCAGTCATCCATGGTGCCCCAACGACCCACCCACGGGTCAAGGGATAGATGATGAGATGATGATTTTAATCTTTGAAGATATTCTTCGAAGAACGAAACTTTCTTAACCTGTTGTTTTGGTCACTCTCTGAGTCAGAGATAGGACTGGAGCTGCGGATGTACGCTTCCGTGAAAATATTATTCTCTCTTTCTCCAACTTTTTAACAACAATTAAAATCCAGGCTGCTTGATATGTTTAAACAAAATTGACATTCAGACATGGAAAGTAAGGATAAGTACAGCTGGTTCCATTCGCTTAAAGGTATATTTCAAGCTGAAAAATTCCTAACTGTTATCACGAATAAATGACATCGTACAATACTTGCCCAGTTTAGATTAAGAACTCTTGGCTTTAATGCCAACAAAAAATGGTTTATGCCAGGTACGTCCACAAATTTTCCATGTCCTTTGTGAAACTCCACAGTTGATAAATTTCATTTTATGTTAGATTGTAAATCATATAATGATTTGAGAAGTAAGTGTGTCGTTATTGAAAAAGAATTTACAAGAAGAAAAGATCTCTTTAGAATGTTAACATCAGAAGATCACGAGGTGATAATATCGGTAGCAAAATTTATCAGAAGCTGTGAAGATAAGGCAAAAAGCACAACAAGCACAACTACGTGGTCAGATAGGTTTAACAGTTTTCTTCTGTAGCCATTTCTGGAATATGTTGCATGGTGCATTGGTAGATGAATGAACGGATTTATTATGTGTTGGGTGGCCTGTTGGTTACTATCTTTTTTTTTCTTCAAAGAAGGAACTTTGTTTTGTTTCGTTATTAATTTTGCTTTCACCATTTCATTTATTATAATGGTTTATTATAAATTGAAAGTATGTTGATGCATTCACCCATGTCATAAGGACCTCATCGACAATGACATTAAAGTGTCAAATCGTCTCTCTCTCTCTCTCTCTCTATATATATATATATATATATATATATATATTTTTTTTTTTATTTTATTTTTTTTTTTATTTTTTTTTTGCCTCCCTCCCACCCTCCTTCTCTGTCCCTCCCACCATCCCTTACTCACTCCCAGCAAACATACAAGCCGCACGCAAGTGCACACACCCAGGTACACCCATGCACTTACGCGCACGCGTGCACTCACGTACACACCGACGCAAGCACAAATGCAATATTTCTTCATGGCATTTTCCTCACCGCCCCAGTTCATCAACATATGAAATATACATTACACACACACACACACACACACACACACACACACACACACACAGAGCATAAAAACAACCTAACAGTCGATGTCGCTGTTGACAGCAGCCAATCGTGGATCGGAAAGTGAGAATTTCGCTCGTGCAGATTAATATCCTCCACGGAAACTAGAAGATCGCTTCAAAAGACTCCTGCAAGGGAAATTACATCCGTCCCCAGCCATCCACCTCTGTGTGTGTGTGTGTGTGTGTGTGTGTGTGTGTGTGTGTTTGTCTGTCCCTGTCTCTGTCTCTCTGTCTGTCTCTGTCTGTCTGTCTGTCTGTCTGTCTGTCTGTCTGTCTGTCTGTCTCTCTCAGACACACACACATACACACACACATACCCTCCCCCCCCACGCCTCCCCCCCCCACACACACACACGTGCGCGCGCGCGCACCATGCTTTTGATATGCAGTCACTTTTTTTTCCACTCCTCTTTCTGTCTCTCTCTGAGATGTTCAGAAACAAGCCTGTAACGTTACACGAAAAATCGAAACGTCCACGTTACAAAATGTGAAACGAAAAGGCATGTTATACAGGGATCCTCTCCTCCCTCTGTAAAATATGCATATCTATCTCTCTCTCTCTCTCTCTCTCTCTCTCTCTCTCTGTGTCTTTCTCAATGTATGTACACACACACACACACACACACACACACACACACACACACACACACACACACACACACACACATATATATATTAGTTTTATCAGAGTTGGCGAACAAACCGAAATGTCGTGTCCGACTTTTGAAGAAGAAAATTGAGCTTCTGAAGAGAGAAGAGAGGAGAAGTGGGAGATGGTGTCTGAAATTTATTTGACGGGAGGGGAGGATGAGATGGGGGGGGGGGGGGGGGGGGGGGGGGGATGTTTATGAGTTCACTCGAGGGAAGCTGGTTTTTTAATTCTTTTTTTCTCTCTTCTTTCCTTTTCCTTTTTTTGTTTTTGTGTAAAGTCCTTGTCGTTTTGCTCCCTCGCTGACAGTGCCAGTGGTTTGGTTCGATAGAATGTGTCGAGTTGTAGGGACGTGCGTTTGTGTGAGAATAACCTGTGGTATTCTCTCTCTGTCTCTGTCACTCTCTTTCTCTCTTTGTCTCTGTCTCTGCCCCCCCCCCCCCCCCCCCCCTTCTTTCTCTCTCTCTTCTCTCTGATCCCCTCTCTATCTCTGCCCCCATCCTGTCCCTCTCTCTCAGAACACACCCGCGTGTATTTTATGATTGATACTTGCTGTTGTAACGACGTAAGAAAAACATAAGCTACGTAGAAGTCTCCTTCTTGTTTCGCGGGCAGCAGCTTCCACGTTCACCGGTATGCACGAGTGGGCTTTTAGGTGCGTGACCTTTTTTTCCCGCTATCTAGGTAGCCATAATCGTCTTCGGGTGTGTGCATGCTGTGTACGCTCGTAACCAGCCGAAGGCTGGCTTGGATTACGGGATATTTAATGTGCGCATTTGATTTTCTGCACTCGTTTACACACGAAGGGCCCTTGCTCTTGCAGGTCTGTACATATGTTAACATGAGAGATCAGTAAATAAAAAAAATTCCGCCCGTAACCCTCCAGGCACCGTGACCTAGATTCGATCACGGGACCCGCAGATTGAAAGTTTAACGCTTTAACTGCTCCGTGCTCGGCTGTAGCGCATGTCAGACGCGTCGATGAAACGTTACAGTTAATTTTAATTTTTATTTATTTATTGTTTTGTGGGGTTTTTTTTAATTTTTAATTTTTGGCGACGTTCATAGGATATGTAATCAAACTTACATGATTATGTCACATTCCGCCTGTGTAGCCATTGAAAAAGCCTGGACAGACCTTTCAGCGTATTCTTGTATATTTTACCTAAAACTGCATCGCTCACACGATTGCTAAAAGCTAAATATGATTTGTGTCTGCTGAGCCTGTTTTTGGTGTTTAGGACAATGAAATGTTCATGTTTTTGTTCATGCACTTTCACACACACACACACACACACACACAAATAAAGTCGTCCTGTCATAATACCACGCCCCTTTTTTGTTCACCCTCTCTCCATTTTCATTTGCCAAAAGATTCCCCGTGTGTCCTCTCCTCCTTCCAGTTCGAACAGCGACACCCAGGGCAGGGGGTCAGCGAGGCAGCCAGCCTCATGGGATCCGGGGTCTGATATTTCATTTCCTCCCCAGATCCCCTGAGGGTTGTCTTGTTTCGCACGGCATCTCTCCACCAGGAGACGCGCTTGATTGCATTTTCTCTGGATGGTCTAAAGGGGCCGCTCGACTGTCCGTCATTGAAGATGTGCGATAGTCGCGTGCGACAGACTCCCGTGCTCAGGGCAGCCGATTGAGTTTAACGTCATCTTTAGGTTATCAGTCTGGTTGGTGTCTGAACTGAGGGTCTTAACTGCTTCATTTTCCATCCAACTAGAGTATACAGCAACTGAA